>NC_090653.1:211154749-211172249 GCF_040937935.1 Hyperolius riggenbachi
TGTTGGGCCCAAACACGGAGTTGCTGTTGACTAGCTTGCACTCTGCACAGTAGCTCTTTACATGCTTTCTTCCTGCTGTACCCCGCAGGATATTTCGATGCAAATGTAGTATGGCGTGTGTCAAAGTGCCGCTGTAAATTTGACCGTTTCACTGATGCAATTTTATCGTTGCATAGTAGACACACTGCAGAACCTCCTTTCTCCATAAAGGCAAATCCCTCTGTCCATCTCGGCTGAAAAGTACGATACTGATCATCTTTTTTCTTTTAGCCATTTTCTGCAATCCGTTTGATGACTGAGGTGAGGAGGATACCACCTTAGTTTGTGGTCCGTGGAGCAGGGCAGAGATAATGAAGGCAGCCAATTGTGAGTGTAGCTGGTGGGAAGTTCTGTAACAGGCCGCAAAGACACAATTCAAACTCCTATGGAGAAATTGTAAGACATGATTGCCATGTTTGACTCCACCTCAACACAGACCATACAATCATACATTGTTACTTGCTATCTACTGACTACTATGGTAGGATTAGGTTGTGAACTCCTCTGAGGACAGTCGGTGACATGACAGGAGGGAATAAAGAACCCCCTGAGGGTGTTGAAGAGGTAGGTCAAGGTGCTGGGTGGGCAAGTGAGGTGCTGGATAAGAGAGGATGTTCAGGATGGGAGCGGCAGGCCAGGGTGTGGAAAGCTGTGGAAAGGTAGGTTAAGGTGCTGGGTGGGCAGGTGGTAGGCAGGTGAGGTGCTGGATGGGAGAGGCTGTTCAGGATGGGAGCGTCAGGCCAGGGTGTGGAGAGATAGGTCAAGGTGCTGGGTGGGCAGGTGATAGGTAGGTGAGGTGCTGGATGGGAGAGGCTGTTCAGGATGGGAGCGGCAGGCCAGGGTGTGGAGAGATAGTTCAAGATGCTGGGTGGGCATGTGATATTGATTGGAGGGAGGGAGGTAGGTGAGGTGCTGGGTGGCAGGTTTTATAATACTAATTGTGCTGCTACTCACTCACCAGGCCGCTTCCAGTCAGCTTCAAACACCATGGAGTTCCAAAGCGCGGGCTCAGCTGACGTCATCACTGGCCGCAACTGTCAGGCCACCAGTCCCTGCACTTATAATCCGAACATAATCCGAACATTTATATAGCGCTTTTCTCCTGTCCGACTCAAAGCGCTCAAGAGCTGCAGCCACTGGGACGCGTTCAGGAGGCCACCCTGCAGTGTTAGGGAGTCTTGCCTTGAACTCCTTACTGAATGGGTACTGACCCTAGCCAGGATTCGAACCCTGGTCTCCCATGTCGAAGGCAGAGCCCTTAACCAGTACTCTATTCGGCCATGGGGGCGGAGCTACAGTACGCTGGCCGCAGCAGCTGGAGGAGGCGGCGCACAGCAGGGCAATGAGAGGGGAGGAGGTTCCGTGGAAGGGGGAGGTGGAGAGCTGAACATAGAGGCCAGGCAAGCAGGAGGCATTGATTTTAAATTAACAGTCTTCTGGCTGCTCCGTCACACATACTTTAGCGAGCCAGAGAGCCATATGCAGGGGTGAAAAGAGCCATATGTGGCTCACGAGCCATAGGTTCCCGACCCCTGGTTTAAGTAATAATATTTTAAATGTAGCTAGTCTACATTACAGTGTAATTCTAATTGTTTTAATTAATAACAAAAGGTTCAAACTTAAAACAAGACCGTTTTAACTAGAAATTGAAAATGAATGTGTTTTCATTAAGAATATATTTTTTCACACATTTTCAACATATTTTTTGCGTAGTTTGGTGGTTACCCTTCCAAAAATAACAATGTGTTTTTAATTGAACAGAAACACTTGCTGTGGTTTTATACTGAACTCTATCACTGTTTGTGATGAAAAAAAGAAATGATTCTTCCTGCCTCATCAAGTATATATATATTTTTTAAAAACAAATTGTGTTAGGTGGCTTGTTTATTTTGATTATTTACAACATTTGGAAGGAGTTTAACCCCTTAATGTGGACCCAAATTAAAATTACAAGATTTCAGAAATAAAATCTATTTTTTAAATTATAATAATAAATAGCAGCCTTTTTTCAGCTGCATGATGACAAATCTAAAATATTTTACATTTATTTGAGGAACCCCTCCCTTCCTTTCATATTGCCGGGACAGAATCCGGCAAACTGGTGGAGTAGGAGGTGTCCGGCAAAGGAGGAATTGCTAATGGCTGCCACCTGTATAACTCTAGTTATGGAAGGAGAAGGGTGAAACGCATGCACTGAAATGCTCATAGGCTTGAAGGAGTGTTTATTTATCTTCGTATGTGTCAGAGTGGTGCAACTAAATATTTTGAATCAAAAAAATGTTCCGTTTGGGTCCGCTTTAATGATAATTTTAATTATCCCTATTTCAGCTGGGGAATACTTTTGTTCTTAGGGGTGTTTTTGCCATCTAAGGAAGTGGCCTTTGGCCACAAAATGCACCAGTACACAAATGTAGAACACTATCCATCCATTACTTCTTTAAGCACTTACATTATCACTAGCAATTTATAAACTGTTTTAGAATGGAGATTGTGAAGTTAGTTTAAAGCAGATCTGAACTCAGAACTTTCTCTGCTCTAAAAGATAAGCAACAGCATGATAACCTTTAAATAAAAACATTTCTTTGTTAGAGCTGTTAGTTTGTCTACTTCCTGCTTTCATGGAAGTAGGCATATTGTGAACATCACGTGTTTACCTATTAGCTCTTTGCCGTGGCAGTCAGCTGACACAGAGGAGGGATCAAATTAAGTTGTGTACATTGGGTACAATAATTTATGAACATGAAATTTACTAAAAATTGATTTACTGAAAGAGTTCCAAATATCTCCTAATCTCCAAATAATAAGTACTCCCTGGTGTACTTGTTTTACATGTTGAGCTCCTTTGACTGGGGATGTAAAAGCTTACTTCTTTTGGAGTCGATCTCACAAGCAGTAAATTGAGATTTTGGGACTGTTTTATTTGAAATAGAGAGTTCTAGTTGGGAAAAAACATTTTAAATATTGTGACATGTCTAGGAAATCATCACTAGCTGCAGACTCAGTTGGTAAAGTAATTTTAGAAACTGAAAATCGGATAATAGATTGTGCCATGAGATATGTCATATCGTATTTTAGAAATAAGTAATACTGTAGGAATATTTGTTGTGCTTAATCACTTTTATGTTTTACAGGTCTCTGCATTGAAAAACAGACTTCGAAAAATGTCCACAACCACAGGTGATGGAGTGGCACGAGCTTTCCTCAAATCCCAAGCATCTTTATTTGGGAGTTACAGAAGTGCACTAAAGATCGAGCCGGTAAGTGCACATTTTATATTCCTTAAAGCCAAATTTCAGGAAAACACTTAATATACAGTATAGTTTATATTCCTTAAAGCCAAAGTAATGGTTTAATGTCAGGTATAGCAGTATTACCTCACCAGCGGAGAGTGCTGCGGCTGCCGCTTCCACGTCTGACGTCACCCTGGCGGCGGCCGCATCCTCTCAGACATCTTGCACAGCCCCTGGCAGGACAGGTCTCTTCTCTGCACATCAGATTAGGTCAGCATGCTCGCGGGCAGGGCGGCAGGACCTTTATAATCTGAGGAGACGGGTCAGCTGATCTTGCAGTCAGCTGACACCAACCTGCCAATCACACGCTGCTGATTGGTTCAGCCCTCTGTGCGGGCGGCTTGAATTTGCTTTCTGTATTTAAGCTGGGAGATGTCATTTGCTCATTGTCTGTTGTTGTTGTTGTTAATAGACAGAAGGGACTTTTTAATATGATAGTTGCACTAAAAGTCGGGTGACGGTGACGGACTGTGCTGAAAATAAGAATGTGTTAGAAGCTTTCTCCTTCCATCTTTTTTTTGCATATTGTATGTATGTAGAGTGGGATTCTGTATCCTCAGTCCTTCCATCTGCACGCTGTTCTGCTTGGATAAACAATGCAGGCTATGCTGACAGGAGTGTCTTGTGGGCGGACAGTTCATTGAATCAGACTGACGAAAATCCGCCCAGCCACAAGACACTTCTGTCAACACTGTCCTACCAAGAGTGACCCGTCTGAACAAGAGTTGAACAAATAATACAGAGAGAGTTCAGTTGTTTGAGTATAATATGATAGATTGTAGTTCAAGGTCAAATAAACACATATCATAACAAGCATTAGCTATCGTTCTAACGCTTCATTCAGTTTTTTGGAAACATCAGTGTACCCTGTTACAGCACCTTGCTACAATAAAGCTCAGGAGAATTGAATGAAGTACATAAATAAATGCTTCATTAAACACAAGTGCAGTTAGAAAGTGCAGGGGTGCATGTTAAAACATTAAAGTGACCTGATGCACTTTACTTGTATGAATACCTAGAGGGGTAAATAATCAAGACAAGACAAATAACATTTATATCACGCTTTTTTCCTGGCGGACTCAAAGCGCCAGAGCTGCAGCCACTAGGACGCGCTCTATAGGCAGTAGCAGTGTTAGGGAGAATTGCCAAAGGTCTCCTAGTGAATAGGTGCTATCTTACTGAACAAGCAGAGCCGAGATTTGAACCCTGGTCTCCTGTGTCAGAGGCAGAGCCCATAACCATTACACCATCAATCACACCATATTCTTCCTAATAGGCTGAAAAAACAGAAGCTGTTTGGTTGTAGGTTAGACATGTTGTCTTGGCAGCAGGTATATTTCTGCCAGAACTCAACTTCAGTGCATCATTATCTGCAGTGCGGTTGTGACTTCCTGCAGTGCAGTTGTGGCTTGTGCACCAGCATTTCGGAATGAAGAGTGGTAAATCGGGCACTGGGTGCTGAGACAAAGGTAACAAAATGTTAGTGTTGGATAGAGCATCAATAAAGAGGCATAGGGGATAAAATAAAATGAGGTTAGTAACCGTTATTAGGATTAGGCATCAGGAAGGAAATTTTGATCCATGGGGATGTTAAGTTTAGGCATCGGGAAGAGGGATTTTTTTTTTTTTAAGAGGAAGGTTAAAATTTGATGTCATATATTAGGATTGAATAGGATTAAGCAAATGATTAATGCTCAAACTGTCAATAAATCATCTTTCATAATGAAATAAGTAAAGCATAGCAAACAATGTAGCCAAAACATGGCTCTGGTACCAAATCCAGATGTGCATCTTGTCTGACCACAAAACAAACAGCAGCATGATTGTTCAGCAGTTCCAGACGTGTCATCATGCAAGTGTTCCTGAAGTTTCTTTTTTATGTACGTCGTAGTGCAATATATTTAAAGGAAATTAAGGTACAGTAAAACCTTGAATTGACAGTAACTTGGTTTAAGAGCGCTTTTCAGTGCAAGCTAAATTTTTTGTGAAATTTTGACTTGATATACAAGCAATGTCTTGATATACTGTACAAGCAAAAAAAAGTATACATGCTTCACGCCACCACAACTAAGCCGATGGTTCTTCTCTCTTTGGCGCTGCAG
The DNA here is from genome assembly GCF_040937935.1 of Hyperolius riggenbachi. Taxonomy (NCBI): domain Eukaryota; kingdom Metazoa; phylum Chordata; class Amphibia; order Anura; family Hyperoliidae; genus Hyperolius; species Hyperolius riggenbachi. The sequence goes on from NC_090653.1 coordinate 211,160,181, forward strand.
AATTGTACTTTTCTGTATTTAATCTGTGTGTAGAGCCTGTGCAAAGTCACATTTCCATGAAATCCTCAAAAGTAACTCTCAGTGCATAAGTTCCTTGTTAAAGCCACACACACACACAAAAAAGTTTTAGGTGAGCCAACAGATGGCAATGATTCTGTTAGTTATAGGGAAAGTCTTGTTTACATTTTTATTTCATACTATTTTACTATGACTGTTATTGGATTGTGGAACGAATCAGCTGGGTTTCCATTAATCCTTATGGGGAAATTTGCTTTGGTAAAACACTGCTTTGGATTACAAGCATGTTTCTGGAGCGAATGATGCTCGCAAACAAAGGTTCCACAGTAGTTTCAACCTTTTTTTTTGTATTCTTGAAAACATTTCACTACTAACCAAGTTATATGTACATATAAGTTGTGTACTCCAAGATAACAAAGCATCTAAGAAATTGAAACTCATTATGTATATGTTAATTGTTTAAATTGCATTGATGAAGGTGTGTATTGCCTTAGGGCCCGTTTCCACTTGTGCCACATGCGTCAGCGAGACGCGCGGTGGCACTTCCGGGTGTGCGGGATCGCAGGCGAATCACAGAAGCCGTGCCATGCACAGCTGTGGGATTCACAGCCTCCCGTGCGAAATCTGCGGGCAGTGTAGGCCGAATCATTAGGGTAAGCGATTCGGCCTGCGGCGCCATGGTTTCCTATGGCAGAGTTTCCCCGCGCGATTTGCCTGCGGGGAAACTCTGCGGATTTGGAGCGGTTTTCGCTCCAGTGGAAACGGGCTCTGAAAAAGGTGTGGGTAAAGATGATAATGTTGCATTGTATGTTGATGACCAGCATATTGATTTTCTAGATTTTGTAACCTCGAAGTAGAATGGATAATCTGCACGTATAATATGGTGCTGGAAACATTACCTGTTTTTCAAGCATGCCCTAGATCTTAAAGTAACCCTGAGCTGAGAGGGGTGGTTTGCATGTTTAGTAACATTTTGTTTGCAGTGCTGTGACATATGAGTCACATATGATGGTGTCACAGCACCATCCTCATGTTCCAGCAGTACTTGGTTGAAATCTTTGACTAGTACAAATGTTGAATATGGGCAGGAAGAAAGTGGCAGTTATATCCTCCTCTGTTGGCCCTAACCAAGCCCCTTTTATTCCCCCCATCACGCCCACTTGTGCTGACCCCAGCCGCCGCTTCATTCTGGAATGTATTACTGGTGTAAAAACAAAAAAAAAACAAGATCTACCCTCACCTACTCTGCATTCCACTTGCTGTTTTTTTTTGTTCTGTCAGCGCTGCAGTGTCCACTCGTAAGTGCCGTCATTTTCACAGCAGTGGCGCTGGCCATAAGTATGGACACAGAAGTACTTCTGGGTCAGTACCATTGCGGTGAAAATACCAGGGCCACTGGGAAAGGACACTGGGACGAAACAGAAGAGCTGATGGGACAGCAAAAACAACAATTGAAGTACGGAGTAGGCAAGTTATGATTTTTTTTTTTTAGGGGGGGGGGGGGGTTACACAGGTCAGAGGTCCAGGAGTACTTGCAGGCTTGCTCAGGTGTGCTCTCTCCTATCACTCTGCCATTCCCTCCTTTACCTTGATCTGATAGGCCCACTCCATGCCTGCTTGATAAAAAAAAATGTACTGCTGTGTTTGATTTTTCTTTCAGCTTATAAACTATTCAAAATTGATGGTAGTCCATTAATCGAATTTGAAGGGGTCAGGATACTTTGATCACATCTGCCATATGATTAATCGAGTGTATTACTTGCATTTTGGATATAAATCCTATGGAACAAAGCTAACCTGCATTTAAAATATGTTCAAAATTTGTGTTTAGCTTCAATTATGTTTCTCAACTCTATCCAGACTAGATAGCTGAAACCAAACATGGTCAAAAAGCATCTCAGGCATGTTGCATTTGTGTTGCATCTGAGTGCACACACAGTCTGACTGCCATGGCATGACTTGTTGACGTTGGAGGTGCTTATTGTAATGTACAGGTGAAACTCAAAAAATTAGTTTATTGATTTCAGTAATTCAACTTTAAAAGTGGAACTATTTTATCATATAGACTCATTACATGCAAAGCGAGATATTTCAAGCCTTTATTTGATATAATTTTGATGATTAAGGCTTACAGCTTATGAAACTCCAAAATCAAAATCTCAGACCATTAGAATTCTGTGAAAATGTTTAATATTTTAGGCTTAAAGTATCAGACTCTAATGAGCTAATACATCCAAAACTACTACTGTACTTTTTAACATTTAAAACTGATGATGCAAGACTGTCACATTTTTACTGTTTTACTGTGATTCAGTTTTTAAATTCAGGTTTTATTTTCCCAACATTAACCTTTATGTTGTTTACTGCATAATGTTCCCCATGTTTTCTCATTGCACCATATAGCTTCAGTCTAAATGTGCAATAGTTGTATGAAAAGCCCACTATGTGGAGGTGTACAAGAGCCATGGGCAGGGAGGGAACATATTGATGTATTATGTCAGAACAAGCACATTCAGCCCCTGTCTTTTTGTGGGTCTCTAATCTACTAGAGGAATGCTGAGTTACATCGATTAGGATCTGTGTTAGAGCAGTAAAGAAAACGATTACCAGCAGAGCGGGGGAGTTCCTGATATAGTTTTTTACTTACATCATTAGTTAATCTTTTGTATCCAGAATAAACAGTTTTTCTTGAAAAAAAAACGAAAGTATAAAATAACTCATTGCTGCAAAATAAATTTGGAGATGGCCATTGTTCAATGTGTTATGTTTTATCCTGGAATACTAAAAGAAAAGAAAACTAGTAGGAAAGGAAGGTGGCTGTGTTGATCATAGCAAAATTCTCCGTGTCTCTTATTCCTAAACTTTTGAATCAGGAACTCATTCTTGGAACTAAAAAAAGACCCGAATCCTGATTCAAAACTTCTTGTTTTTACTGACGGCTAACATAGCACAATATACTCTGCTGCTATTCCAAAACTTTCTAAGATAAGTACCTTACAGTGTGATAAGATATGCATGCTACTACTTATCACTACAAAAGAAGTGCAGAATACTTCTTAAAGTGGTTTAAAACTCTGACAAAACATTCAGAAAAAATGTGTTTTCCTACTTTTTACAACCCATACAATTATCATATTTGCTTTTGTGCACAAGTTTTATAAGTCAGTTAGAAATTATAACTTCCCAGAGTTCAGTTTATTAAGGACCCGTTCAGACTGCACGCGTTTCCAGCCGCGTTTTGGAAACGCGTAAGGAAGGCCGACACGCACGACATCGGACAGTGCATAGAGTGCACTGTCTGATGTTCACACTGCATGCGTTCCGGACCTGTGCGGTCCGGGAACGCATGCTGCACGCAGATTTTGCAAAAACGCGCGGCTGTCCCATTTACTTTTCAGTGATGGGATCAGCCACGCAACGCATACAAACGCGGATGGCATGCGTTTGCATGCGTTGCGTTCCGCATGCGTGGCCCTCCGCGTTTGTAATGTGAACGGCCCCTAACTTTGAAAGCTGCTGGTGCATTTTATTCATAACTGTTGTAATTCTGTTGTAAATGCAGCCATCAGTGATTTCTGACCTGTTTCACTTCAGGACTCATTAGCATAAGTTTCTGCACAGCCAGAGAATGTTTACTTAATTGTATCAAGTAAAGAATGTATACAGAAGATAAGCTTATCACCAGTTTGGATGTGGGCTGCCCCTGCAGGAGAAAAAGTCAGTCCTTGGATGTAACCCTTTCAATGCTGTTGTACTAAAAGCAAAGAAGAAATACTGTGTTATATTCCACTTTAATCTCCTGCACTTGACTTGGCCAAGAATTCAGGTTTGTTAGTACAGTACACATGTGAAGTAAGAAATGTGTGTCTTGAGAAATGTATTACTACGAGAACAGTATTTATTAGAAAACATAGTATAGCCTATCTAATCAGTTATTCCGAAAACAGGGCAACTACTCATGGCTTGTGCAAATGCAACATCATTATCCGCTGCTCCTTCTCCTGCTGGGCTCCAGGTTCCGGCTGGCTTCACTTCTTTCTGTCGGGGAAGTTTAAACAGTAGAGGGCGCTCTACTGTTTAAACTTCCTGTCGGGACAGGAAGTAAGTGAAGCCAGCCGGAACCTAGCACAAGAAGGGGCAGCGGGGACAGAGGGGATACACGCCGGCAGAGCAGGTAATGTATTGCCGCTAGCGTCGGGCATTCGAACGCCGCTATTGGCGCACTCCCGACCCGCTGGCGATCGAGCAAAATCTTCCGCACGGACCGATCGATGGGAACAATTGATTTTGGATGGAAATCGATCGTTCTATCAGAGTTTGTGCAACGATTTCACAGCAGATTCGATCACACTGATCGAATCTGCTTTATATCGGTGGAAAAATCGTTAGGTGTATGGGTCCCTTAACAATTCTAAATGGAAAAAATAAGAAAAAAAAACATTGTTTTTACAGTACAAAAACAAAAAGTGCTTATGTGTTTTTTTCTGTTTGTTGTTTTTTTTTTTTGGGGGGGGGGGGGGGGGTGTAATTTGAATTATGTTCATGTCACAATTTGTGGTGATGATATTTTGGAATGAAGGTAAGGTTTTGCTACAGTGCATGATATCCACTTTGAACTGATAAAATAATACAATTATTTTAATGACAGAATTTTACAGGGGACCATGGTTCAAATGGGGAATAAATTAAAAACATAATAATAGCAATGCAATAGAAACTATTTAAAAAATGCTGTTTAACCGTGCCCACTGTTAAGTCCATAATAAAATTATTAATTAACCTTCCCCATTAATATTTTCTCTCTATTTCCCTAATGGTCTAGTGGTCCCCCATCATTTCCCTGTTGGTCTAGTGATCCCCATATGCTTTCCTGGTGTCCTTATTGTCCCCCATATATGTCCCTGTTGTCTATTGGTCTCCATACACTTTCCCTGGTTTCTAGTGTGCCCTATATGCTTTCCCTGGTGTCTAGTGGTGCTCTATAAGTTTACCCTGGTGTCTAGTGGTGCGCTATAGGTTTACTCTTGTTTTTAGTGGTACTCCTATGCCTGCCTACTGTCTAATGGACTCTCCACCACCCCCCCATGCAGAGATCTACAAGCAGGAAGCATGGTGGAGTAAATATAATTCACATCTCCTTGTTTAAGTGAGCGCGCTCCCATGCCACCACTCCAGACAGCCTAGTACTGCCAAATTGACTGGGTCCCTACAGCATTATGAGGCTGGGTGTGGTGGTTCACACACAAGAGGCACGTTTGTCCATGGAGTGATGAAAGATGAGGTACTTACCCTTGCATAGCTTTTTGCTTGCTAAACTCTTCTGTGGTGGGAGCGGTGAAGGAGGGATCGGGCTGTACCTAAGGAATCTGTAGTAAGTATAATTAGGGTGGAGAGGGGTAATGTGCCCACAGAGGCTCCAGAAATTACTTAGATATTCTGTAGCAGGAGTAAAAGTGGTTAAAGGAAACCCAAGGTGACTAGGTGTGACCTAGGGGCTCTTGATTGTTGCCTTAAAATGAATTTGCCTGGCAGTAAGCTAGCAGTGTGAGACAATATTTCAATGTTGTCTCAGATATATGTAGCTCTGATTAGTTTCTGATAGGAAATGTTCGCCTTCATTTTACTACAGTATTTTAAACCAGGCTCATTTTTTGAGATTCTGAAACTTGAGACAGTTTTCACTGTACAGAAATTTTCATTTTGCAGTTTATCATTACATGTGCTGTTAATATTGCTTGTGTCTGCTTCAATGTTACTTTAAGGTGGCCACATATTGTTCAGTAATGAATCAATTGCAATCTCATCCATTGGAAGATGTTTAAAATTAGCTATCAATGTACCATACACACTGACCTTATTCAAAAGCAATGTTTTTTTTTATTATTATTTTTTTTTTATTTCTTCTTCCTCGCAATCATTTAATTGCAGAAAGTATTACATTGGTATGAGTGCTATATTACTGCCACTAAAGCAAATAATATCCTCTTATACTTGAATCCACTTTTAGGATGTAAGCATTAACTCTTTATTTATACATATTAAAAATATACACACAAAGGCAGAAGTAAAGAACATTTACTATGAAGAAATCAAGGAGCACCACATCAGTATTTTATAGCTCCTTAATGTGTAAAGAACAGAGAGATAGCCATTGCCAGTGACAGACACTGTTGTGGAAGACAATTCCTTTAAAAAGTTGTGTAGGCAGACTCTAAAGTAATACAACATTGCATCCGCTTTTATATCCTCTGTACCTGGTCACATGGGCCAATCTAATATGGTTAAAAACACGGCGACCAAGCAGCAGGAGTCGGGTATGGTGAGCTCTTATTTATTTAGTTGTCTCTTTTTTGGAGCCTTTTGGTCAAGTCATGCTCTAATGTTGACTCAATTTGTTCAGTACTAAATAAGATTTTATGCATGCATACATGCATGCAGCTTCATGGGAGTGTCAGTGTTGCCATGTTTTCAGGATAAGAGGAGCCTTTTAGATTTTAAATATAGTTTACATGTTAAAAATTGATATATATGCTAGGATTTTTAGCCTGCAGTCACAGAGTTAATTTATCATGTCGACTGTTTGGCTTCAATAGAGACTAGGTCACACCTAATGTACACATGTACAGGGGAGAACCTCTATTTCTCTCTTGCTATAGGTTCTCTTTAATGAAATGGTCAAGTTATATTTCTTTTTCTCACATTAAACATCCAAATGTTATGTATGGTATATCATATTCAGCTGTATTTCATTCTGTTTGTGAAATACAGCTATTGAAATACATTTTTGTGCAGTTTACAATAATTTGGCTTGCAGATATTTGATTTATCATTGCTTAATTCAATTTTTATGAATCATTCTTACTGAACAGTTGTTGGGAATTTAAGGTTGTTTTGTGAGATCAGTTTGTTTAGAGAAATGGGTAAGCCACTTTTGGCAACAGTTTTATTTTTTGGTCACAATCGTTGACTACACTGAAATGTGTACATAGGACCTGAAGTATGTATTGAATTTGTTAGTGGGTATGAAAAGATGCAGAAACCCGCTCAGGAGAAAGGAGTCAGACTCTGCCACCCAGCTTCATTTGTATTCCTAGAAACAGGTGGTTGGCATCTGCCAGACTTGATTTCAGGTCTAGTGCCAGGAAGTATTTAGCATTGGAGTACAGCCGATGGGTACTGTTTGAAGGCAAGAGCTCCTGGCACATATCAGTACATAAGCAGGTTTTTTGGTACTTACTCCAAAAAGACACACAAAAAGGCATGAAACAAGACTCCGGACCACTACAGCATTGAGCTAATTAGGGGCTTGCTTTAATACAAGTTATAAGGAGTTCCAGTTGGATTAGAAAACATGTCATAAACAAAACAGTGAGTACATTAAAACTCCAATTGAACAGTAGAAGTAATTCACATCTGTTTTGGTTAGTGATGTTGTAAATCTAACTTATATCAGGCTGGCACAAAAGAAAGTCTGGTTAGTTCCATAACCTCTCAAACATTAGTGGGCACCGCACAACTCTGCTAAATCAATCATCATACAGTCTTCATTATGTATCATCAGTAGCATTATATGACATGTTGTTTCAAGCCACTTAGTAAACAGCATCAGGCTAGACTAATTAATAAGATTGGCATGGAAACAATATCCAGTGACTTGACAAAAATATTTCTGACTGTCCGCACCATCCCCCCCCCCCCCCAACTATTCCCTAATTATTCGAATTATTCTGTTTTTCTCTCTTATTGATTGACCAAGATTAGTATAGGCTAATCTGAATCTGGAACTGCAAATGAATAAACTAGCAGCTGATACATTTCCAGCTGCTGCCAGGTAACCTGTTCTGATTAGGCACTGCAAGTCTTCAGTTACAGTTCAACTGAAATCTGCATACAGATCACATTTTTTACTCATCACTAATAATGGGATTTATATTCAGCAGGGCTGACTGCAGTCAAGCCAGTCTGTATTCAGTTAGCTGTATCTAATTATCAATTGCATTTGGTTAGTTAAGCAACTGAGGTGCTGTTTAATCATCCCTGTGGGTGATATGATAGTCTGATTTAGCGTTAGACTTTTTTTTATTTTTTTTTAATAAATGAAGTAAAAAATTGAACATTGCTTTGTGTGTAAGTTATCTTGTCCCAAAAAAGGGCAAAAACAAAATATCAAATAATGGGATGAATTAGTTTGAATTCAAATGGTTCATACCAGTGTTTGACCAATTATTTCCGTTAAAATGGCAACATTTTTCAGGATTAACGATAGTTTGGCCAGTTTTTCCTTTCCCTGCTGCAGTTTTCAATGCTTCCACTAAGGGCCCGTTTCCACTATCGCGAATCTGCATGCGTTTCCTGCATGCGTTTCCTGCATGCAGATTCGCACAGCCAATACAAGTGGATGGGCCTGTTTCCACTTGTCAGTTTTCCTGATCGTTTTTCTGTGCAGGATTTTTCTGCACGGCAGAGCCCTCAGAATTCGCCTGCGTGTGGAATGCATGCGAATTGCCGCTAATGTATTTAATAGGGAAATCGCCTGCGGCTTTGGTATGCGAATTTTCATGCGAATTTGCATGGAAATCAATGGAAAAGCACACCGGCACTGCCATGGTTAAATTCACATACAGAGTCATCCATGCGAATTTTCATGCGAATTCGCACGAAAATTCGCATTCAACCGCACGTGAAATTCGCATCCGCATGCAAATTTTTACCGCGGCGATTCGCACCGCACAAGTGGAAACGGGCCCTTAAGCCCCTTTGCAGAGATCATGTGATCACGCAGCGTTTACCACATGCTAAGCCACGGGAACGGTGGAAAGGAGGCGCCCAGTGTAGAATATATTATGAACAAGTATAAAAGTCATAATAATATGGTCCTACCTTTAAAAAGGACCTACTTCAGGTTTCAAATAGAGAAGTTTAGTAATGCACTAGACAATGCGTTTCACTGCTACAGGTCGCTTCCTCAGGTCAATAGCAGTGCAATTCCAGGTGTGTATCTGGGTAACCTCCTATCCACTGTTCCCTACGATTTATCCCTTATCCAAGGGATACCTGCCATCAGACTGACTCTCCTGGCTGTTTTTTTGTAGAGCAGCAACTGTGAAAGGATAGAGGGGGCGGTACTTTTTTCACTATTGTTTGCCACGTATCTGTACTGACATACTACACCATATTGGGCTCCCGGTGTCTTTGTGTTTTTGTCTCCCTTTCCGAAGTAAGCCACAGGAGCAGCTAGTTGGCCCATGTTTTACAGTAAGGGTATGTAATTAGCATTTATACTTTTTCTTAGTCCATCCTCCTGTTTTTTCTTTTTCTCAAAAGAGTTGTGAAATCCCTTAAAGGATAGCGATCAAAGAAAAGCTTTTTTTTTCACAACTGCACAAGTAAATGGCGAGGAATGTTTATTTATGGAACGTGGCATTCTAAATAAAATGATGGCCTTTTTTTCCTTGCAGTACCTAAAACACATTGCCCAATAAGAGTACCAACAGCTTCAGACTGCAGAATGGTCCACCTTCATGTTATTTATAGATATTAGAATGCTGCAAACATCCTTACAGTTCTTTAAATAACTTCTGTAGCCTCTTGAAAGATACTGATCCATGGAGGCTGCCTGCTATTGCCGCCTATTTTCATTTTATTATCTCCCTGCCTACTGTTACATTGAAAACCTCCCACCTCTGCTGTTATAGCATTATGTGTTTGCCTTCAACAGCAAACAGCCAATGCAGGGTAACTTTATGTAATTTGTACTTTAAGATGGCGCCGTGCTCGGACGCCTCGGCCACAGGTCTCCGGCCTTTTTCTTCTTTCTTCACCTAACCCCTCAGCTTGCACCCACCCGACCTCCTAAACCCACCTGGGGAAGATGCGGGGGCTTCGGGCGTGCAACGGTTAGCGGAACGGGAGGTCAGATGCTTTCCAGCCCACGTGTTCTGCTCCGCACGAGGATGCATCACTGAACCCGGGGGAGAGCGGGGACATGGCGCCATACAGCCGAGACATCGCTGCAGTGCCCTGCCCACGGCGGGTGTGCTGGTTCTGTCCCGCTCCCGCCAGTGGGGTCAGCGGATCGGAGGTTCGGAGCCTTTGCGCTTGCGATGTGGGAGATGTTGCCGTGGATGTAGGGAGCTGGGACGCTCTCCGGGTATGCCTCGCTGCTTGCTGCAGGGCCGCTGCTCATCCCCACCGACGCTGGTCCGCTCTCCATTGCTGCCGCTGATGGGTGGCACATTGCCGCTGCACGCGGTTCTTGTCGGCGGGCTGCAGCAGATCGGCCCCGGGGAGACCTCCGGGCGCTGCTGGCTGCTCCAACTTCAACACCCGCTACACTGCCACCTACAGCCGACCCACTCGCCGCCGCTTACTTACGTGGAGGAGCTCCTCACTGCGAGAGCAGGTCTGCTGGCCACTTCAGAGGCAGTCTCCACCGCCGCCTCCAGCCCGGTAGGTCACCCACGTGGAGGAGCTCCTCTCCTGATATCCGCCCCCTCCAGCCCGGCAGGCCACCCACATGGAGGAGCTCCTCTCCTATATCCGTCGCCTCCAGCCCGGCAGGCCACCCACCTGGAGGAGCTCCTCTCCTGATATCCGCCGCCTCCAGCCCGGCAGGCCACCCACGTGGAGAAGCTCCTCTCCTCTGAACTTTCGCACAGGCCAGTCCACCATTGATGGGGCCACTGCCAGGACGATTATCACATCTAGCCCTCAATAGCGGCCACAAGAATCCTGCCTCCATCTGTACACTCCACCAGGCCCGGCCAGCTCACAGACTGGGCACCAAGCCAGAGCTATGCTACCCCCTCAGTTCGGAGGGGAGCACATGGTTTTTCGGACTGATTATCTGACTGTACACAATCTGCAGCCCTAAGGGGGACTCTCTGCCTCTCCCTCTCTCTCTTCTCTTGCTTTGTTTCTCTCTCTCTTTTCCTCATTCTCTCTTTAGCTATCATTCTCTCTCTCTCTTTTTCTATCCTCTCTTTCCTTTACACACTGCGGGGCATCTGGAACTGCTGCAGAGCAAGCGCCGCCGGTAGATGTGGCTGCTCCCCTCACATAGCACTCCAGACTGCCCCACGTGTCCTCCACTAGTCATGTGCTGTATTATATGTGCATATGCTTACTTATGTACTACTATACTGTACCTGATTGTATGTGGGGACCCACGACGCATATGTGTTTGTACCATCTCCGACCCTGTATGAGCCAAAAATAATTCCGGGTACAACCCCCGTTGTACTTGGCGAAATAAACTGATTCTGATTCTGATGTAAGCATGCACTGCCTGATCATAGAAGGATCCCTCCACAGACAATCTCAGTGCCACGGTTGCGTGGTTTTCTCGTCATGGTGGATGGGGGATCCATACTTATATTCTGCTCCTCACAACGGTCTTCACTGAAAGGCGTTAACTGTGAAGGTGGGCTATTTTGCAGTCCAATGCCATCAGTGTGTTTTAGGTACTGCAAGGAAAAGGGACCATTATTTTATTTTGAATGGCACAATGTTTGAATACACGCTCAACAGTATTTATTTGTGCAGTTGTCATTTAATCTATCGGTCATCACATTGCTTATTTCTTTGGAGACATTTCAGACACATCCTATTTATTAATGTTTGTCACATGATCTGGTGGGCTCCAGTGAGCCCAAGCTGCTAGTTGGAGAACGGGAGTGCCAGTTTGTGCAGCTCACATCATTGGTATGTCACAGGCTAAGGGCTTTGCCTTTTCAGTGTATCATATAATTTCACTACTGCAATTAAAGCGGAATATAACCCTGCATTTCAACTTTGCTCTAAAACATTATTTACAGCATATTATATGCAAAAAGCATTTTTTTTTACTAGACCAGCATTGGAAGGATTAAACACAGAGGTTTAAAGTTCTGTGGAGAGATATTCAGTTCAGATTGTTACATTCTATTTAGTTAAATGTATCTATTGAGAAATGTTACACACTCTTTGGCTGTCCTCCAGCTCCTTCTCAGTCAGAGAGAGTGAGTCACATTCAACACTAAAGGGGCATACAGACATGCGACTAAAGTCGTT
>NC_090653.1:211174749-211209749 GCF_040937935.1 Hyperolius riggenbachi
GTCGGCGGCTGTCGCTGAAACCGGAAGGAGCCGCCAGCGGGGACAGGAGGATCGGAGCGATGCTGCGAGGGCACCGGACAGCTGCAGGGGGCTGAGGGAAGACCCAGGTGAGTAAAACTCTTTTTTTTTTTACTTAAGTATCACTTTAAAGAAAACCTGAAATGAAAATTAAAAGTCAAAATAAACATACACGCATCATACTTACCTCCCATGTAGTCTACTCCTCAATCTCTTTCTCCTCTCCTGCGTCCTGTTTGCCCACTGTGATCAAGGGAATTCTCCGTCCTCCATGTTGGAAATGGCCATTACCCCATAACAGCTTTCTGGTCAGCACACTGTTAAACTGTAACATTGCCCACTTGAGCCATAGGGACACATAGAGATTACCTGGCACATCAGTTGTCCTCTAAGCTATAACTGACAGCAACTGATATATAACTGACAGTAACTGATATATTTCAGTTCTAGCAAAATGTTGTCAGAACTGGAAGGGATTGTTGTCAGAAGAAAATGGTGAGCTTCTGAGAGGAACTGATGGCAAGGTAACTATGTAATGTTCATTTGAAGTTACCTCATGTGTTTATTTTAAATAATTTTACTCAGTTCAGGTTCTCTTTAAACAGTGATGCTGGCCAGTTTCCCTGCTCGCTAAACAGTTTATTAGCAGTTGGATGGAGCAACTGCCATTCAATAAGTGCTTTTGAAAATAAACAGAACCCTGAGAATCCCCCACAAGGAGATGAGCTAGTCCAAAACCTGTTGGTTCTGTCAGATTTCTACTACCTACTGTAAGTGTCAGCAATATTATAGAAAAGTAATTTATGGCTAATTTTACTTTGGAAAAACATATTTCTTATTTGTATATGTTTGCACACATTTTAAATTTTACAATTTTTTGTCATAGTGCCCCTTTAAAGCGGACCTGAACTCAGAACATACTCTCAGCTCTAAAAGATACACAACATAATAACCTTTACAGAAAAACATGTCTTTGTTACAGCCGATGCAAACCCTGCAATAAATCTGCCCTGTTTCTACGGTACTTTCTGATTCGTGGAAGCAGACATATTGTTTTACAGCCTGTGCTTTAAAATGAGCTTATCTGCCTTATCTGCCATGGTAGTCATGTGACACATGGGAGAGATCAAATTACAACTTGTGATTAGACACAAATGAGGGGGGATTAAACAGGTGGAACTCTCTAAATACAGTGGGTTGCAAAAGTATTCGGCCCCCTTGAAGTTTTCCACATTTTGTCATATTACTGCCACAAACATGAATCAATTTTATTGGAATTCCACATGAAAGACCAACACAAAGTAGTGTACACAAGAGAAGTGGAACGAAAACCATACATGATTCCAAACACTTTTTTACAAATAAATAACTGCAAAGTGGTGTGTGCATAATTATTCGGCCCCCTTTGATCTGAGTGCAGTCAGTTGCCTATAGACATTGCCTGATGAGTGCTAATGACTAAATAGAGTGCACCTGTGTGTAATCTAATGTCAGTACAGATACAGCTGCTCTGTGAGGGCCTCAGAGATTGTCTAAGAGAATATTGGGAGCAACAACACCGTGAAGTCCAAAGAACACACAAGACAGGTCAGGCATCAAGTTATTGAGACTTTTAAAGCAGGCTTAGGCTACAAAAAGATTTCCAAAGCCTTGAACATCCCACGGAGCACTGTTCAAGCGATCATTTAGAAATGGCAGGACTATGGCACAACTGTAAACCTACCAAGACAAGGCCATCCACCTAAACTCACAGGCCGAACAAGGAGAGCGCTGATCAGAAATGCAGTCAAGAGGCCCATGGTGACTCTGGACGAGCTGCAGAGATCTACAGCTCAGGTGGGAGATTCTGTCCATAGGACAACTATTAGTCATGCACTGTACAAAGTTGGCCTTTATAAAAGAGTGGCAAGAAGAAAAGCATTGTTAACAGAAAGCATAAGAAGTCCCGTTTGCAGTTTGCCACAAGCCATGTGGGGGACACAGCAACCATGTGGAAGAAGGTGCTCTGGTCAGATGAGACGAAAATTGAACTTTTTGGCCAAAATGCAAAACGCTATGTGTGGCGGAAAACTAACACTGCACATCACTCTGAACACACCATCCCCACTGTCAAATATGGTGGTGGCAGCATCATACTCGGGGGGTGCATCTCTTCAGCAGGGACAGGGAAGCTGGTCAGAGTTGATGGGAAGATGGATGGAGCCAAATACAGGGCAAACTTGGAATAAAACCTCTTGGAGACTGCAAAAGTCTTGAGACTGGGGCGGAGGTTCACCTTCCAGCAGGACAATGACCCTAAACATAAAGCCAGGGCAACAATGGAATGGTTTAAAACAAAACATATCTATGTGTTAGAATGGCCCAGTCAAAGTCCAGATCTAAATCCAATTGAGAATCTGTTGCAAGATCTGAAAACTGTTGTTCACAAACGCTGTCCATGTAATCAGACTGAGCTGGAGCTGTTTTGCAAAGAAGAATGGGTAAGGATTTCAGTCTCTAGATGTGCAAAGCTGGTAGAGACATACCCTAAAAGACTGGCAGCTGTAATTGCAGCAAAAGGTGGTACTACAAAGTGTTGACTTAGGGGGCCGAATAATTACGCACACCCCACTTTGCAGTTATTTATTTGTAAAAAACATGTTTGGAATGATGTATGATTTTCGATCCACTTCTCACATGTACACCACTGTGTATTGGTCTTTCATGTGGAATTCCAATAAAATTGATTCATGTTTGTGGCATTAATGTGACAAAATGTGGAAAATGTCAAGGGGGCCGAATATTTTTGCAACCCACTGTACATACAGGGTGCATTTCTCTATGTGTTTCTTCTGTCCTGTGCAAGAGTTCAGGTCCACTTTAATCAAAGATCTGCATTAAGCAAGGCATTAACCTCCTGAGCGGTATGGACGAGCTCAGCTCGTCCATCACCGCCGGAGGCTGCCGCTCAGGCCCTGCTGGGCCGATTTTCTTCAAATAAAAAGCAGCACACGCAGCCGGCACTTTGCCAGCCGCGTGTGCTGCCTGATTGCCGCCGCTCTGCGGCGATCCGCCGCGAGCAGCGGCGAAAGAGGGTCCCCCCAGCCGCCTGAGCCCAGCGTAGCCGGAACAAAAAGTTACGGCCAGCGCTAAGGGCTGGATCGGAGGCGGCTGACGTCCATGACGTCACTCCGCTCGTCGCTATGGCGACGATCTAAGCAAAACAAGGAAGGCCGCTCATTGCGGCCTTCCTTGTTTATTCTGGGCGGCGGAGGCGATCGGAAGAACGCCTCCGGAGCGCCCTCTAGTGGGCTTTCATGCAGCCAACTTTCAGTTGGCTGCATGAAATAGTTTTTTTTTAATTAAAAAAAAACCCTCCCGCAGCCTCCCTGGCGATCTCAATAGAACGCCGGGGAGGTTAAAGAACCTGGAGTCTTAAAGTACTTCCGATGCAAATTTAAAAATCTATTTTATACTCACCTGGGGCTTCTTCCAGCCCCGGCTTTCATTTACCGAGATAAGTACCCCCTAGGGACACCTTTTTTTGGCTTCAGTTTTCTTTTAAAAAAAATTCTTCTGAGTTAGGTGAGCTAATTAAGCAGAGCAGCAGGAGGAAAATGGCAGCGCTTCCAAATACAGGTTGCACCTGATTTGACCAGCTGCATAGATGTGCAGAGCCCAAAACATGGGCAGATTACAGAACTTGCATTCCAAACAGATGCAGCAAATGGAAGATGTTAAGTTCCAAAAACAGTTTGCGTGCAGATTGTTCAGTACTAGACTCTTGATGTTGACGTGCCCTCAAAGGGCAGCATTGCAAGAAGTCACAAGGGGAGTTGGTAATTGCTTTCCCGCTCGCTGATTACTTTTGCCAAAACTATAGCGCACATAGCTGGAGGGGACGGGGGGACTGAGATCCAACCCCTCTCCCCGCCGCTGTGCCCACTGCCCCCTTTCCTGGCTGCTACCCCCTCCACACATTCCCCCCCCCCCCTCCCCATGTACATAGCAAAACGGACCTGGAAACGTATGCTGCAAAAGGGCAGCACGGATCCGTTTGCGTTCCGGTTTTTGAAAACCGGAGCCCTGACCACGGATTGTGTTCTGCAACCATACGCAGTGTGGACTGAACCTCACTGATCCCTTCTCTCCCCCTTCCTAATTACCCCTACTCAATTACATTTTCTCCATGGTGATATCTTCATACCATGGGAACAAAAACTGCCTTTTAAGCCACCAGCAGTCATAAAGATACTAAAAATTATTTTGATAGTACTTTGATGCCTGCTTTTTGCTACTTTTTCAATTACAAAGTGTCTAAAAGTTATTTTAACCACTTTACCCCCGTGCGTACGTATTTCTCCGTCCCTTTTTCCATCCTTTAACCCCCAGGGACGGAGAAATACGTACTTTACGCGCTCCCGCCGCTGTCCGCGCTCCCGCTCGTAAACACGCCGCCCGCCGCTAGTAAACACGCCGCCGCCCGCTCGCCCGGAGATCAATGAACTGGAAAATCCATTCCCGTTCGTTGATCTAAGCCCCGCAATGATCCGCTGCCGCTCGGCTGAGCAGCGCGACCATTGTGGGAAAAAAAAAAAGTTCTCAGCCTCTTTCTACTTCCTGCAAGCGTCCTTCCGGACGCTTGCAGGTCACATAAACAAAATGTTACTGTGGCCATCTTGTGGCCAAATAGTAAAACTACATCCAAAGCATTTTTCACATAGAAATAAATTAGTTTAACACACAAAATTAACCCTTTACCTCTCACACTCCCCAATTTTTTTTTCTTGTACTTAAAAAAAAAAAAAATTACAATAAAAAAAAAAATACATAAATAGTTACCTTAGGGACTGAACTTTTAAAATATTTATGTCAAGAGGGTATAACACTGTTACTTTATAAACTATGGGCTTGTAATTAGGGATGGATGCAAAACTGAAAAAATGCACCTTTATTTCCAATTAAAATATTGGCGCCAAACATTGTGATAGGGACATAATTTAAATGGTTTTATAACCGGGACAAAAGGGCAAATACATTTCATGGGTTTTAATTACAGTAGCATGCATTATTTAAAAACTATAAAGGCCAAAAACTGAAAAACAATATTTTTTTCCCCACGTTTTTTCCTATTTTCCCATTAAAACACATTTAGAATAAAATAATTCTTGGCATAATGTCCCACCTAAAGAAATCCTAATTGGTGGCGAAAAAAACAAGATATAGTTCATTTCATTGCGATAAGTAATGATAAAGTTATAGACGAATGAATGGAAGGAGCGCTGAAAGGTGAAAATTGCTCTGGTGGTCAGGGGGTAAAACCCCTCAGTTGGGAAGTGGTTAAAGGCAAGGTGAAAAATGATCTCATAGGAGAAAACTCAGGTGAAAAATGTAATTGCATAAGGGCCTTTGGGGTTGGATCCACAGACAATTCACAGCAGTATTACTCCTAATTCATGTAGCATATAAACCTGTGACGTGAGTACTGCAGATCGCGCTAATAGCATAACTCACGGGAAGCAGGAAAATCGAGCGCATATGAGAAGTGGACAAATCGGGCGCCGCCATTAACTTTAATTTTAAATATCGGCTACTGGGCGCACAACTGTACAAATTGGGCGCACGTTAAATTTTCTTATTTATCATTTTTACAATACTAAAATAGAAAATATTGTTATAAAAATTCGTTTTCACAATTATCATTTTTATCGTGTTAACTTTTCAATATTTTGATATTGTACTTTTTAAAATCAATTTTACATTAGTTTTTAGCATTACAATTACGTTAATTATCGTTTTGACATGTAATTTTACTTTTTTAAAATAATTTTTACATCCTTTTGAGATTTTTAATTTTGGACGTCTTTTTTTAGAATTACCGGTATAATTATGTTATTTATCATTTTGACATTTAAATTAAAAAATGTGTAATCATTTTTACATTCTTTTTGAGATTTTTAATGTCGGGGTCTTAGGGTTAGGCACCAAAAGGGAGTCTAAAGGTTAGGCACCACCAAGGGGCGGGGGGGGGGGTCTTAGGGCTAGGCACTACTGGGGGGGGGGGGGGGGTATTAGGGCTAGGCACTACTGGGGGGGGGGTTAGGGATAGGTAGACTTTAACTCTATTTTTTTTCACTAACACTAAAATACCATGCAATAATTCACTCTCTTTTATGCAGCCCAGTGTTTCCCCATGCCCCTTTCTTTGTTAATTGTTAAGGCTGGGGCTTTCAGACCTGTGTTTTCTTGGTATTTCCTTTCCTCAAAGTATAATATACCACTGGGTAAATTGCTGCAAATGGAATGTCACTATTAGTACACACATTACCTGGTGTGCTCAGTGTTGCCCGTGACACGTGTATAAGTCAACATCTATACTTTTATGAAGTGAATCAGATCTACATTTCTAGACTTATGCTCAAGTATATACAGTATGTGTCTCTGGAATAATAATTGTTAAAAATGAATTTTACCAAAGTGATAATTTAAAACTAAATTTATTTGTAAACCGATATTTTTATACATTTCATTGTAAAATAAAGAATTCGGCTGTATCCTGCGCCCTTTTTTCATAGCGCCTCTATTTCATGCATGCTAACGCATGGTACTTGTGCCAGAATGAAGAGGAACACTGCCATGTCTGTGCATGGCAGGTTACCGTGATTTTGTGGACCCAACCCCAATGGCCCTTATGCATTTAGTTTTCTCTCCTATGTTTTTTTTCATGGACTTTTTAAAATAACTTTTTAGCACTCTGCAATTGGAGAAAGGACTAAAAGGTACCGTCAAAATTATTCTGAGTATATTCTTGCTTGCTTGTGGCTTTAAAGGCATTTTCTTGATAAACTGTTAACATTTAACCTAGGAGAAAACTTAGAATAGAAAGTGAATTGAATGCTGGCCGTGCTGTCTTCTCTCGAGTTCAGAGATCCGGGTCATGAAAAGGGAAGGAGTTATAGGAGTGATCACATAGGATTCAGCAAGTAAAGTTGCGGAGTCAACTGTTAAGTAATATGCAAACTGTATTTTTCTTTCTACAAGAAAAGTAAATCACATCTGTGCTTTTATTAAACACATGTGCCAGGTTATAACAGGGGATTTATATGCATGGACCCATCAAATGGTCAATAGTGTAAATGTACAATATTTCCTCTATTCGCTTTGGTAAGGTGACTCCAGAAGTTCGGCTTTTGCTGTAATCTGTTCTTTGAGAGAAACAAAAAATACCAGACTGAGGAGCGCTAAATTTGAGAATCAAATCTGTCACCCTAAAAATAAGGGGAGCCACTTCATGATGTATCAAATAGCTATGAACACAAAGACAAAATAATGATTTTATTGATGGCACATAAGCGTAAAGACACATTATCCGCCTTAAAAATGAACCACAGCAGTGTCAACAATCAGCTGAAGTTATATAAACACTCTATGCATGCAGCCTCCGACATCCATACACATGCATTGCAAGATCTAGCATGGTCTCAATTACTGTTGAGTGTGTCCATTATAGCATGCTGTAGTTTGAACTGCAGAGTAATTGAAGCAGATGGAGAGTTGTATCAAATAAACTGATCTGCAACAATGTCCAGCAATAGCCGCACCTCTGTTGCCAAATAATATACTGTGTATATGCAGGGTTGATGGAGCAGCTAAAGCGATGTATCAAAGACAGATCTGTATGAACATCCAGCAATAGCAGCACCTCTGTTGCCAAATGATATACTGTGTGTATACTAGCTTCATCAGCATTACAAAGATCAGTTCACTAATCAAAGCAATGCATAAGGTTGAACAGTCTGGGTCCCAGGGGTTTTATCTGCCCACGTGGGCTCTCACCATCACTTACCAATCGGCCCTGATCTTATCTGCTGGCAGTGGAAAACATCCGCGTGGTCCTCCTATGCGAAGCGTAAAAGCGCCCTCTGCACCACATGTAATGGTATACACTGGTGCACCCTCCTTCAGCTGACGTGACATGTTTCGCCCTGTGAACTGGGCTTTTTCAAATAATAGAGAGGCTTGGTTGTCAGACTTCCTTTATACAATCACATGGTTAGATTCATCCAGTTACATTATGCATTACCCTCTACCTGGCAACAGGTGATTTGGACAGCAAGGAAAGCTCTGATAAGCTGATAGCAATTGCATTACCATACAATATAGCACTCACAGCAGTCTTTTCAATCAAATTTAGTAGGCATTTTAAAAGTCCCAAGGGGAGGAGAGTTGCAATTGTATTGTTCTGTTAAGAATCCATACTACAGGGTATACCTTTAAACTGCCCAGAAAGAGTATTATCTGGATGTCAGGTGATTTCTTTAAACCAATGCATTTAGTGGAATTGTATTACGGGCAGTGGCATACCTAGGGCATTTGACACCCGGTGCTGGTTATTATAAGACATCCCCCCACAACACCCCCCCCCCCCTTCAAAAAAAAAGGAGCGAGTGTGGCATACTAATAATCGCTATGTGGGGAGCATTCACCAGAAAATAATCGTTATGCGGGCAGCATTCACCAGAAAATAATCGCTATGTGGGCAGCATTCACCAGAAAATAATCGTTATGGGGGCAAGACAAGACAAGAAAAGACAAATAACATTTATATTGCGCTTTACTCCTTGCAGACTCAAAGCGCCAGAGCAGAGCAGCAGCCACTAGGGCGCGCTCTATTGGCAGTAGCAGTGTAAGGGAGACTTGCCAAAGGTCTCCTACTGAATTAGTGCTGGCTTACTGAACAGGCAGAGCCGAGATTCGAACCCTGGTCTCCTGTGTCAGAGGCAGAGCCCTTAACCATTACACCATCAGCCAACTGCAGCATTCACCAGAAAATAATCGTTATGTGGGGAGCATTCACCAGAAAATAATTGCTATGTGGGGAGCATTCACCAGAAAATAATTGCTATGTGGGGAGCATTCACCAGAAAATAATCGCTATGTGGGCAGCATTACCAGAAAATAATCTCTATGCGGACAGCATTCACCAGAAAATAAACCTGTAAAAAAAAAATTCACTCAACTGTCCGACCTCTGACATGCAGCTCCCCGACGATCCTCCTGCAGCCAGTGTAAATCTCCCGCACTGACAGGCAGAGTGCAGGGCTACGGGAAGATGGCGCCCGAAGCCCTGTACTGGAGACACAAATAGTCTCCGGTGCAGGGCTTCGGCAGCCATCTTCTCGTAGCCCTGCTCTGCCTCCGGGAGCCAGTCCCAGATTTCAACACCTAGGGGGTCCAGGCCCCCGGGACCCTTCCCCGCCTCTTCAGGAGGCGGGCCCAGTCGCCACGGTGACCGTTGCGACCACGGACCCTACGCCAGTGGTCAGGTGGATACACAGCTGATAGAGAGTTCAACACCTGGGGGGTCCCGGGCGGGCAGCGAGGAAGAGAGGCAGAAGGAGGGGACCCGAGGGAGGGGGGGATATGTCCCCTCTCCCCGCCGCTGTCCCCTACCCCTCTTTCTAGCGCTGCTCTTCCCCTACCATGGGGGTCATGGCGACACCCCTTTGAGTGTCAGTCAAAAGAGTACCACTACAGCGAAAAAAGTAGCAGTGGAAATCTGACAGAACCTACAGGTTTTGGACTAGTCTCCTTATAGACTAGTCTCCTTATGATAGTTTGCTCCCAGTAGAACTTAAAGCTGAAGTCACAGCTCAAACGTATTTCCAGACTTTATTGGCCATCAATGGCATTTTATTCTGTTTTGTCAGTCTTGTTAGTCATTCACCTCTGCCATACTACACCCACTGTTTTATTTCACATTAGTGATTCATAGTTTACTGAGCAGAGAGAAATCACAGACAAGATCAGGGCTGAAATATGAAATGAGTGCAGGATGGCAAAAGTGTGTGAATCTCAACAATTTAACAACATTTTACAAAAGAAAACGAAAAGTTCCAACATTTTTTCTTCAATATAAAGATGTCTATTCAATGGCAATGAAAAATGTTTTCCTTTTTCTAACTTTCGCCAGTTTACCCGGCCTCTGTTACTATTGACTTGGCTGTGGTACCCACTACATGGGGTTTGTGTGCTCTCCCTGTGTTTGTGTGAGTTTCCTCTGGACATTCCAGACAATGGCCTCAATTCACTAAGCTCATGCTGATGATAATAAGGCAAGAGAAAACCTACCACCACACATCGATCTTTCCTTATCAAGGTGTAGAGATAAGTTTTCATAGTGAGAGAATTATCTTATCACCAGTGGCGTAGCTAAGGAGCTATGGGCCCCGGTGCAAGTTTTACATTGGGCCCCCCAAGCACTCTATACAAACAATTGATACGGTGCACCAAAACCTGCCAAGGACAACACAGTGTCAGAGCTGCAAGAGGTGCAAGAAGAGGATGGGGAACAGTTTGTTAATGATTACCACTATTCAAAGTATCTATAGAAGTGATTACCGTATATACTCGCAAGCAAGCCATATTTTTGACCCCCAAAAAGTGGCCCAAAAGTGGGGGTCTCGGCTTGCTTGCGAGTCACGAAGGAGAGCGGGCAGCTAAGAGATCGGGTGCGGAGGGCGCAGAGTATAGCTGCAGCCGCTGGATGTCCGCGGCGAGAACAGAGCGGATGGATGGCCACACAGAATAGAAGCACAGCAGGAGTGCTCTTCCGTGTTCATAATCTCGCGCTTCCTGCTGTGTCTGCACCTTGTACACCAATTGGCTATTATCAGCTATTACCAGCCAATGGGTGTACAAGGTGCAGACACAGCAGGAAGCGCGAGATTATGAACATGGCAGAGCGCTCCTGCTGTGTTTCTATTCTGTGTGGCCATCCATACGCTCTGTTCTCGCCGCGGACATCCAGCGGCTGGCCGGCTGCAGCTATACTCTAAAAGACTTCTGTGTGGCCATCCATCCGCTCTGCTCTGCTCTGCTCTCGCGGCTGCAGCTATAATCTCCGCCCTCCGCACCCGATCTCTCAGCTGCCCGCTCTCCTTCGGCCCGATCACTGCCGTATCACCGCTGCACTCTGAGCCGCTCTCCTCAGCAGGTTAGTCCGCACTGCACACCCCTCACTGATTCTGGGTGGCCATTCATTGCTCCTGCTCTGCTCCCCCAGGGCTTCGGCTTGCATAAGGGTCATTAATTTTTTCATGTTTTGTTAGGTAAAAGTTGGGGGGTCGGCTTACATGCGGGTCGGCTTGCTTGCGAGTATATATGGTATTATGAGCACAGGACCAATAGAAAGCTAATACTGTAGTTGAGGGAGGGCCCTTCGTGGCCCCTCTGGCCCAAGGGCCCTGATGCGGTCACAACCTCTGAAACCCCTATTGCTACGCCCCTGCTTATTACTTCAGTCCTTAAGTTACCGCCTCTGTAGTTATTTTCACATGCAGTTCATTAACAGCCTGTCTTTAACTTTAGAATTTTGCGTTTTTTTAAGGATTGAAACGTTAACTTTAGAGATCTCACCTTAACTTAAAGAGACTCCGTAACAAAAATTGCATCCTGTTTTTTATCATCCTACAAGTTCCAAAAGCTATTCTAATGTGTTCTGGCTAACTGCAGCACTTTTTACTATCACTGTCTCTGTAATAAATCAATGTATCTTTCCCCTGTCAGACTTGTCGGCCTGTGTCTGGAAGGCTGCCAAGTTCTTCAGTGTTGTGGTTCTGCTATGAACTCCCCCTTCCCGGCCCCTCTATGCACACTGCCTGTGTGTTATTTAGATTAGAGCAGCTTCTCTCTTCTCTCTTATCTTTTGCAAGCTGGATAAATCGTCCTCTGAGCTGGCTGGGCTTTCACATACTGAGGAATTACAAACAAGGGCAAAGCTGTTTGCAAGTAGAAATTAGCAGCCTGAATCTTCAGTGCATGAGAACAGGGGGAAAGAAACACACAAATGATCTCTTTCAAAAGGAAAGCTGTATACAGCCTGCTTGTGTATGGATGTATTTTTCTATGTGTGGACATACTGTACATCAACCTACTTCCTGTTTTGGTGGCCATTTTGTTTGTTTATAAACAAACTTTTTAAAACTGTTTTTAACCACTTTTAATGCGGCGAGGAGCTGCAAAATTGTGACAGAGGGTAATAGGAGATGTCCCCTAACGCAGTGGTATGTTTACTTTTGAGCGATTTAAACAATACAGATTCTCTTTAAAGACAGAAGAGTTAACTTTAGGTTTGCCTGAGATAAAAAGTTTACTGAATACTACATGCCTTATCACCATGGTGATAAACTCTAGAAACGTTATTAAAGACAGGAGATAAGCTTAGAGAATTGAGGCCTATGTCTATGGCAGTATGAAATGGTAGTACAACAGAGGTGCCAAGAAGATTAATATAAGCTAAAAGTAGTTTAAAAAGGGAAGTTGTGGTGGATTTGCCTCCCCACAGATGACTAAATTTAAATTGATTTCAAATATGACTCACTTTGTTATATACTCCAATGTGCGATGCGTTTCACAGGTATAACCAGCTTCTTCGGGCAAAAATCAAGGACTAAATTAAACAAACTCTGTAACAAGCCAAACATGTCTTGTTGCAAAGCTTGTTTTAATTACTCCTCTGTTGTACTGCTATTTCATACTGTGTCCACCGTTGGTAGAGGGGTGTTGACCCCAAGTGGGGTCTGGTTCATGTTCGCCAAGTGCCTATACAGTGGTTGCCTGTGTGGTAACCTTCCTTTGTAAGTATTATTTAACACTAAGAACCTATACCCACATTACTTTTGCATACTTCACTATTGTGGGCCCTCCATTTCTTCTTTTGTCTTTCTATGTCTGTGCATGGATTAGATAATGAGCTGCTCTGATGGGCTGCTGGTGACATGACTATAGACTCAGTAAAGCACTGCAAAGGATTTTGGTGCTCTTAGAAATGTGCAAGTATGCTCAGGCTGTGTTGATTTTAGTAACACAAAGTGTCACCTACAGATATTAATTTTGGAAATCAGCCCAGAAACGTACAGGTATGCTCAGGCCCTTAAATCTGTAAGTACATAATAATACAGTAATAGTAAACTGAAGGCAGACTTGTAGCAGCTCTCCTGCACACTGACATCACCTCCTAGACCTAGAGGGAAGCCAGTACATGTCAAAAAAGGAATAAGGAACTGTGCTTTCACTGCATTTTGCTGCTTTTTTCATACCTAGTATACAAGCCATTTTAATGTATGTGCCTATTTTGTGTTTTTTTTTTTTTTTCTCTACACCACCTTTCCACAATCTGTAGCACAGAGGGACATTTTGAAAATATTTTTCATGCATCTTTAAAAATAGGTTGCGGATAAGTTAATTGGCTCCCTCTAAAATTGACCCTAGACTACATAGACTACAGTACTTACACTACATAATATAGACATATGGCAATGGTAGGGATTAGATTGTGAGCTCCTTTGAGGGACAGTTAGTGACAAGATATATATATACACTGTACAGCGCTGCGTAATATGTCGGCGCTATATAAATACTAAATAATAATAATAATAAGTTTACCATTTTTTTTAATATGCTGTGTGGTTCCTGTTGTGTAGATGCCACCTGTTTTTGTCACATTAGAGGAAGAGGTGGATGCAGGGCCTGCACTACAATTAAGGCAAGGGTGGCAAGAGTCGGTAGTGGCCCTTCAAGCATCTCCCATGCCGTCTAGTACCCTGGTGTGTGATGGAGGTGAGGCAGCAGCGGCAAGAAGGGGAAGGAGGCAGTGCCTTCCCGACAGCCAGGCCTGGTTCTCTCCTGAAGCAAGGTGAAACATTTGCATCAGGTGCAGAGATTTCAGGGGCAGCATTTTTGTACTGTGTGTACTTTCCTGAGGCTGAGGTTGAGCAGTTTGTTTGTCACAGACTCACAGCGATCCAATGCTATTGTGTTAAGCTGCAGCATGTCATGTGAGAACATTAAATGAAGCAGAGTAAATTGTCGGTTCCAAATCTGGGGGGGGGAGCATCCTCACAAGTTTGCCTCAGGCAGCAAAAAGTCTTGAACCTGCCCTGACGACTGCTCCCCCTCACCCGCCCATATGCAGAGCAGTACGCAGTGGAAAGTGTCGCTGGGAACTTCAGCAAGTCTTCTCAACTTTGCACAGAGAGGACATGTTGTGACTGTGCGACATGGAGAAGACTTGCACGGCTCTGACAGATGAGTTGTACCCTCTTTTCGGCACTGCTCTGTGTATAAGGAGGACCACCTAATCCTGGGGGGGGGGCACATCTAGTGGTCAATATGGGGAGGTGGGGACTACCTAAAGTGGGCAACACTTTTGGCTGTATATATATTGGGATGATACCTAATCCCGGTACACACCTCTGGCTAGCTATACTAGGGGTGGGGGGGGGGGGGTACCAAATCCTGGGGGACACTTCTGGACATCTATACTAAGGGAAAGACTACCCAAGACTGGGGAGCACAGCATGCCATTTATACTTGTGGGGGGATGGGGGGAGTGAGTAGCACAAGTCAGGGAGACTGGGGGAGAGGGTGGTCAGGGGGTCCCTAAATTACTTTTGCCCCTGAACCCCATTGGAGCTAGAAAAGACCCTTGGTGGAGGTTCCCTTGTTAGTGATAGAAATGCTAGTTATTGCATTAAACTCCAGTGAAAATAGCGTACTAAACAAAAGTGCTTAATTTTTACAATAATTATGTATAAATGATTTAGTCAGTGTTTGCCCATTGTAAAATCTTTCCTCTCCCTGATTTACATTCTGACATTTATCACATGGTGAAATTTTTACTGCTGTCAAGTGATGTCACTGGAAGGAGACATCACACTGCGGGGGGGTTCAACACAATATTAGCCATACAGTGTGAAATTGCATGTGAATGTTTCCTACGGGACTGCTGCTTTTTCATGAGCCATCTGAGGTTCTGTTCAGCATTTAAAAAAGATACAACCTGCACTACTTTTCTGCACAATGTATGGGATTCCTCATTGAAATTCCCTGGCTACTCTTAAAAAAATAAAAAGATCTTGTGTTTCATTTGCAGTTAAATGTGCATGTTGTGCGGAAAACCGGTTGCACAAGTTTGATCTATTCCAAAAACAAACGTGTACTCATCCCTGCAGAGTTCTATCTAGACAAAGGCAGGTGCTGGGTGGGAATGGCCAAATCATGCAAACATCAATAGCAACTGCTTGCACTCACAGACTACATGCAATCATGCAACAAGGAAAACAGACAGATCTTGCACTCAAAACAAAAGTTTTCCTTCTTGAAACAGAAGGTATTTGCACTGATTCAGGTTGGAGTGAGCATATGATGCCTCCCACAATGCATGACTGCTGAATATGCAAATTTTCCTTTGTTGTCCCTGTAAGCTAGCCACACCTCCAGAACCGCAGGCATACAGTATATGTTTTTTTGACAGCTGCATGGTTATTTGTTTGTTTGAAGATCAGTGCCTGTCATGCCTGCAGCACTCTAATGTACACAGTTTTAGGAATTAATGTTCCCATATGCTCATGAGTTTATGTAATGCAATCAAAAAAGTTTGTAGTTTCTATTGTGCACGTTATATTTATGTACATACTCTAAAAATAGTATGTCTCCTATAAGTAAAATATACCCTATAAGATGTTTTTCTGTGACGTAACCCTGAGTTATTGCATATAATGTATACAGTGGATGTTTAGAGGTTGTCAGAAATTTAAAGACATATTTTTGCGACCCAACGCTTACGTTGTCCATCTACAGTACAGGTTTTCTGAGCAGGATCTTTTCAGGCAATTGCTTTTCAAATACAGTGTAGCAGCTAACAGTGCAACACCTACACCCGCTCCTCCCCCCTCCTCTTCTTGGGACAGTACATGCTACTTGGCAGAGAGCCCAGCTAGCGGTCCGTATATCCCTGCAAAACTGTCACTTGAGGCAATCACAAAATTGTTGCAGGGATTCGAAATGTATTATGTGTTCATTTTTTTTGATAAGCAGCACAATTCATGAAATAACATAATTCATTTCTTAAAAGTAATAAAAAATAGAAAATGTGCTTTTTCAAAATGATGCAATAAAGCACTCAAGAGAACGTATTTAAAGTGTGCTTAATATACACACTGCATGCAAATAATGTAGGTTTAATAATGAAGCTGAGACCCCAGCACTGTATGTATCAGAATCCTATATAATAATTTGCCTGTCCTTGTGTCCTCCTGTGTCTGTGGTGCCTGTAGTGCCTGACGCACATGCGCGGCTGTGGAATGGGTGCCGGGGCGGGTGCATGGGTCATGGCCGTGAATGCATTGTGGGTAGTCACGGCTATGCATGCGTGGCCAGCAGCCTAGCACCCATGGTTAAACGGGAAGGCTTTTTTTTCCTACTAGTTTACCAATATGGTGCCTGCTTTGCTGTAAGGTAACGGTACATTTTCCACCGGAGAACTTTTTTTGTTTGTACTTTTTACAAAAAAAGCACCATTATTTTGACAAAAAAAGAATTGTGCTTCGTGGATTATTTAAGGCTACATTATATCATAAGGGAAAAGCTATTAATATAGTTAATCAATAGAACTTAAATCAGAAGTATGACTGTTTTTTTAAACAAAAAGCCTCCCACTTGTTCGTTTTGTCCTTTTTCACACTAATTATAATACGCGAATAAAGCATGGCTGTTAAAATGTTAGTCTGTAGATATGATAAAATCGCTACATATCAATATAGCAGTTATCTTTTCTAAAGATAGGACTTTTACTAAGCTTACTCAAGGGCATGTTTGCTATTATTGTTAGCCATCAGCAGATGAAATGGGCATATATGTATGTTAGAGAACATTCAGAGACACTGAATAAATGTTAATTGTTTAGCTTTTTTTCAGGGATATCATTAAAATAAACAAAGATAGTCAACCAAATCTTCTTGCACAAAATTAACTTTCTTATCTTCATACTCTTTCCAATACTGCCACCTAGTGGTCTTGGGAAGCTTGTTTCCACTTTCTCCAAAGTTTTTTGGCCTAGCATCATCTGTTTCCAGTCAGTTTTACTGTAATGTTCGGTATCTGTTGTGTTAATGGGCCTCTTAAAATATTTAGGATAATATTAACTTTTGTCTCATTAGTTCTGATTTAGTGAGGTTCGCCAGTACAACCTACAGTATACACTCACTAATAAGCTAACTTTTTTATAAAAACAAAAGTATGAGCTAACATGTCAGAGTCTGCTTATCTTCAAGAGGCAGATTTCGTTAATGTGCGAGTTCCCTCAGTTCCCAATGTGCAGCCTGAGTTGGAAGCTTGTGTTGGGTGTGTGCTTAGAAGCGTGTCTGTAACGTATAGCTACCTCTCTGGCTGCCGACAGTATTCTCTCTACCTCCCCTGCAGCTTTTAACTCCCCACACCAGCACTGGGACTCTCATGGGAAGTTAGAAGCTGCAGGGAAGATGTAAAGGCAGCTGCTAGTGCTTGGAGAGGTAGCTATAACTTACAGTCACACTTCCATCCCCCACTCTGCCCAGAGCACTTCAGTCGCACTTCAAGCATGCCACATACACTTGCAGCAGCGATCAGAGCCCACCAACAGAAAGCTCTGTTACGAGTATGGTGAGTTCATAGAAGATTTTATTTTTTGTCACAAGTAAGCGAAAATTGATTTTAATTGTCTTTTTTCACAAAGTGTCATTTTCCGCTAACTTGTGACAAAAAAATCAAATCTTCTATGAACTCACCATACTCCTAACGGAATACCTTTGGGTGTCTTCTTTCTAAAATGGGGTCATTTGTGGGGTTCCTTTACTGCCCTAGCATTTTAGTGGCCCTAAACCGTGAGGAGTAGTCTTGAAACCAAATGTCGCAAAATGACCTGTGAAATCCTAAAGGTATTCATTGGACTTTGGGCCCCTTAGCGCACTTAGGGTGCAAAAAAGTGCCACACATGTGGTACCGCTGTACTCAGGAGAAGTAGTATAATGTGTTTTGGGGTGTATTTTTACACATACCCATGCTGGGTGGGAGAAATATCTCTGTAAATGACAATTTTTTGATTTTTTTTTTACACACAATTGTCCATTTACAGAGGGATTTCTCCCACCCAGCATGGGTATGTGTAAAAATACACCCCAAAACACATTATACTACTTCTGAGTACGGCGATATGACATGTGTGACACTTTTTTGCAGCCTAGGTGCGCTAAGGGGCCCAACATTCAACATCCTATTCACAGGTCATTTTGAGGCATTTGTTTTCTAGACTACTCCTCACGGTTGTGATGCCAGGGCAGTATAGGAACCCCACAAGTGACCCTATTTTAGAAAGAAGACACCCCAAGGTATTCCGTTAGGTGTATGGTGAGTTCATAGATTTTATTTTTTGCCCCAAGTTAGTGAAAAATGACACTTTGTGAAAAAACTATAAAAATCAATTTCCGCTAAGTTTTGACAAAAAATAAAATCTTCTATGAACTCGTCATACATCTAACAGAATACCTTGGGGTGTCTTTTTTCTAAAAAGAGGTCACTTGTGGGGTTCCTATACTGCCCTGGCATTTTACGGGCCCAAAACCGTGAGTAGTCTGGAAACCAAATGTCTCAAAATGACTGTTCAGGGGTATAAGCATCTGCAAATTTTGATGACAGGTGGTCTATGAGGGGGCGAATTTTGTGGAACCGGTCATAAGCAGTGTGGCCTTTTAGATGACAGGTTGTATTGGGCCTGATCTGATGGATAGGAGTGCTAGGGGGGTGACAGGAGGTGATTGATGGGTGTCTCAGGGGGTGGTTAGAGGGGAAAATAGATGCAATCAATGCACTGGTGGGGAGGTGATCGGAAGGGGGTCTGAGGGTTTGGCCGAGTGATCAGGAGCCCACACGGGGCAAATTAGGGCCTGATCTGATGGGTAGGTGTGCTAGGTGGTGACAGGAGGTGATTGATGGGTGTCTCAAGGTGTGATTAGTGGGGGAATAGATGCAAGCAATGCACTGGCGAGGTGATCAGGGCTGGGGTCTGAGGGTGTGGGTGGGTGATTGGGTGCCCTAGGGGCACATAGGGGTCTAATCTGATGGGTAGCAGTGACAGGGGGTGATTGATGAGTAATTAGTGGGTGTTTAGAGGAGAGAACAGATGCAATGCACTTGGGAGGTGATCTGACGTCGGATCTGCGGGCGATCTATTGGTGTGGGTGGGTGATCAGATTGCCCGCAAAGGGCAGGTTAGGGGCTGATTGATGAGTGGCAGTGACAGGGGGTGATTGATGGGTGATAGGTGATTGGCAGGTGATTGACAGGTGATCAGTGGGTTATTACAGGGAAGAACAGATGTAATTAATGCACTGGCGAATTGATAAGGGGGGGTCTGAGGGCAATCTGAGTGTGTGGGCGAGTGATTGGGTGCCTGCAAGGGGCAGATTAGGGTCTGATCTGATAGGTAACAGTGACAGGTGGTGATAGGGGGTGATTGATGGGTGATTGACGGGTAATTAGTGGGTGTTTAGAGAAGAGAACAGATGTAAACAATACACTTGGGAGGTGATTTGACGGCGGGTTTGCGGGCGATCTAATGGTGTGGGTGGGTGATCAGATTGCCCGCAAGGGGCAGGTTAGGGGCTGATTGATGGGTGGCAGTGACAGGGGGTGATTGATGGGTGATTGACGGGTGATTGACAGGTGATTGACAGGTGATCAGGGGGGATAGATGCATACAGTACACGGGGGGGGGGGGGTCTGGGGAGAATCTGAGTGTGTGTGGGGGTGTGATCAGGAGTCCCCAGGGGGCAGTTTAGGGAATTTTTGAAAAAATAGCGTTGACAGATAGTGACAGGGAGTGATTGATGGGTTATTAGGGGGGTGATTGGATGCAAACAGTGGTCTGGGGGGTGGGCAGGGGGGGGTCTGAGGGGTGCTGTGGGCGATCAGGGGGCGGGGGGGCAGATCAGTGTGTTTAGGTGCAGACTAGGGTGGCTCCAGCCTGCCCTGGTGGTCCCTCAGACACTGGGACCACCAGGGCAGGAGGCAGCCTGTATAATACACTTTGTATACATTACAAAGTGTATTATACACTTTGTAGCGGCGATCGCGGGGTTAACAACCCACCGGCGCTTCCGAACGGGCGGCGGGCTGTCGTCGCGGGTGGGCGGAGCCAGTTGCCGGGGGAAGCGTGCGTCATCAATGACGCGATCGCTCCCCCGGCATGCCGAAAGGACGCAACTCCCTTGGGCGTATTGCGGTCCTTTCGGCGTCCACTTTGCCGCCGCCCATCGGCTGTGGGCGGTCGGCAAGTGGTTAATTTTAGTAGATAAGGGCTTACAATTGATGGGACACAAAAAAAAACAAAAAAAATACACCTTTATTTCCAAATAATATATTGTTGCCATACATTGTACTAGGAACATAATTTAAATGTTGTGATCGCTTAGACTAATGGGCAAATACAATGGGTGGGTTTTATTTATAGTAGCATTGCTTATTTTAAAACTATAGGGGGTGGAATTGCCTAACCCCAACCACCCGCACTCCAATGCCTAGCCCTAACCGACCTGCCACCCCCACCCACCGATGCCTAAACTTAGAAAAATTGATACCTAACCTTAAAAGACTCCCCAATTATGCTTAGCTTAAAAGAACCCCTCCCACCTTCCTCCCCCCCAGTGCCTAACCTTAACTGTGCCCTGCCCCCCCCCCCACCACTGCACACTCAACACAATAAATAAAAATATTGGGCTTCTCTCTCTGGCACCCTATGAATCTGCTCGATAATAAATTAAGCATTTTGACTGGGACTTCCCAACCACCTGACTTGATGTTAGTGTTCCAATAAGCCAAATCGTTTACTAGTTTTTCCAAATAAAACATTGTTGTGTTGAAGACAGTTCTCAAGATCATCATTCTAAAGGTGGTCACACACCATACAATTTTTTAAATATCTGTTTAATTTAAGAATTGCAATCAATTTTTCTGACTGATTGTAACATTTCAAAAATATGACCAATGTACCACACATGTTCAATTTTTCCCCAATCATGATAAAAATGATTGGAAACTCTGAGAAAATTGCTTGGGTGTGTATATTAATAAATTGACAATCTAACACACACCAAACAATCTTTAGAGAAATTGAAGAAAAATATCCGGATAGATAAAAATCGAAAAAA
Organism: Hyperolius riggenbachi; assembly: GCF_040937935.1. Taxonomy (NCBI): domain Eukaryota; kingdom Metazoa; phylum Chordata; class Amphibia; order Anura; family Hyperoliidae; genus Hyperolius; species Hyperolius riggenbachi. The sequence goes on from NC_090653.1 coordinate 211,195,770, forward strand.
ATGGAAATCCAAGCGGATTTTTCAGTCGAATTAAAAAAAAAGCTTTAGATTTTTTGGGGAGATCCGATCGTTTTTATCAAATTGCCGTAAAATCAAATCATTTTATTGTATCGTGTGTGGCCACCTTTAATTGTGGATTGATTTTTCCAGCACATCCTACAAATGCTTGTTTAGATTGAAATCTTGAGAAAGCCAAAGAAAATGTGATCCTTCAGACCAGGTCACCTTTATGCATTGATTGATTGTCCGGTCCTGACACTCGCCTGTGCCTTTTAGGTGCTTTCAGTCATGATTAGCAAAGACACTGTGGTCTGTAGTTATGCAGCCACAAATAACAGTTTGTAGGTTCTAACCACTGCATATCAGGAACACCCAACAAGAGCTTCCAGTCTTGAGATGCTCTGACCAAGTCAAGCAGCCACGACATTTTAGTTCTTGGCAATTAACTACGGCCAGTTCACCTGCTGTCAAATGTATTCCACTTCATTGACAGGTTTCATTGTATTAAGATGTAATGTTATTTATTCCCTTCACAATTTTAATGTCGTCGTTAATCATAGTGTAAAATATTCACAGGTAAGATCAACCTGATTACAAATAAATTAGTAAATACAAATAATATTCTATAATAATACATTCTTATTATTTATTCTATTATAATATTATAAGACTACAGTCATTTACTACAAGCTCTACTCAGTTTTAATGATTCTCCAGTATTTGTGAATTTGTGATGTGCTATATTTCACAACAGACTTTTGTGCTACATTTTTATGTGGTATGACGTGAAATATAAATTGTTCAGCGGGCAGACCAACGGCATATATAGATAACAATAATATGCATATGTACATCCTTAAATGTCAAGTGATGCAGAGCAGTTTGAGAAAAGAGCAGGTGCACTCAGAGCCTGCTTACAAACACTGCGCTATTATTTGAGTTTGTACTAAAAAGCAGATTAAATATTCAAGACGGAATAAACATAAAGAAGTATTATTTAAAATAATCAGAACTGTTAATTCAATTGAAAAGTCATAGGTGGCCATAGAAAATGCACCATAGCTTTTATTGACTATAAATGAACATAAAAAACTTGCAAGGAGCATAACAGAGCGGACTCTATTTTCACAAGGAGAAAGCAAGAAGGCCTCTTGTGAACCTTCACAAGCGATCGGCTTGCTGGGGAAATTTCTATAAGTAACCACAAAGCTGAAAATTACTATGCAGGAAGAAATTGTCCCCCCAAATGTATTTGTATCTGTGGAGCAGAGTTATTAAAATAATGCCAGCAAAAAAACCTTCATTTTTTAATTCTTTTAGTTTTAATATATATACCATGAAGTTTCTCTGGCAGCTTTTCCCCGTCTTTGTTGGACCTATTGGTCATGTTTCAAGTCATGGAGATGCACAGTTAGCTTATGAGCTTATTTCATTGGCTCCTGACCCTGTGATCAATGTGAGCCAGTGAGATTGGCTCACAGTGATCACGGGATCAGGAGCCAATGAAATTGTCTCCTGACCAGGTCACAGAGCTCTGCCATCATAGTGACGACAGAGTGGGTGGTCTGCAGCGGCGCAATCAGTGGGAACAAGCAGCGGGGTAATTGAAATCTTCGCCCTGGCCAGAATAACAGGTGCCAAACTGGGCACAGATGTCAATTACCACGGTCCAGTAACGGTTAACATCTTGTGTTTACCTTAAAGTAAAACCAAGGTAAAAATAAACGAGATAAGTGATTCTATTTATCTTCTGTCTCATAAAACAGACTTTTTTTTAGATATCCCACAGTTTTATTTTATATGTAAATCTTTTGTTTTAAGTTTTTACTGTTTCATTATCTTCACTCAATGACACATTAATTGAAGTATGTCAGAACTAAAATGTATGATTGATTGACCCTTTTTATCTCTTTCCTGCTCTCAGAAGCCATTTTCTGCCAGGAAGTGTTTTATGGCTGTAATTCCTTTACCTTATGCATCAGAGCAATTTTCACCTCCCATTCATTCGCTAATAACTTTATCACCACTTATCACAATTTATTGATCTATATCTAGTTTTTTCCGCCACTAATTAGGCTTTCTTTGGGTGGTATATTTTGCTAAGGATTATTTTTTTATAAATGCATTTTAACAGGATTAAGGGCCCGTTCACACTGCACGCGTTTCCAGACGCGTTTTGGAAACGCGTGCAGGTGGCCGATACGCACGACATCAGACATTGCATAGAGTGCAATGTCTGATGTTCACACTGCATGCGTTCCGGACCTGTGCGGTCCGGGAACGCATGCTGCACGCAGATTTTTCTAAAACGCGTGGCTGTCCCATTCACTTTTCAGTGATGGGATCAGCCACGCAACGCACACAAATGCGGATGGCCATGCGTTCGTACGCGTTGCGGTCCGCACGCATGGCCATCCGCATTTGTGATCTGAACGGGCCTTAATAAGAAAAGAATTGAAAAAAATCATGATTTCTCAGTTTTCGGCCATTATAGCTTTAAAATAATACACGCTACCATAATTAAAACCTATGCATTTTATTTGCCCGTTTGTCTCGTTTATGACACCATTTAAATTTAGTCCCTATCACAATGTATGGTGCCAACATTTTATTTGGAAGTAAAGGTGCATTTTTTCCATTTTGCGTCCATCACTATTTACAAGCTTATAATTTAAAGAATGTTGGTAGTATACCCCCTTTAAATGCATGCATATTTAAAAAGTTCAGACCCTTAGGTAACTATTTGTCTGTTTGTTTGTTTTTTTTTTTTAATTGTAATTTTTTTTTCCATTAAAAAATTTATTTGGGTAATATTTTGGTGTGGGAGATAAACAGTTAATTTTTAATGTTATTATATGTGTAAATTGTAATGTAACAAATATGTAGATGTAGTTTTACTATTTGGCCACAAGATGGCCACCTTGAATTTTTTTTCCCCTCCTTGTGCTTCTCGCTAAGCGGAAGCACAAGGGGGATGCAGAGATTTTTACGGGCAGAAATACTGAAGCCTCTTGTAAGAGCGCTTCAGTTTTTCTGCTGGGGAGACGGATCGGTGATCCTGTTCACTGATCCCAGGGCTACCGGGGGACACCATGGGGGCGCACCTGAAGCACGGCACCGCAGCAGAGCAGCCGCCCAGACGTGAGCTTCACGTCCGGGCAGCAGAAATAGTTAAGGTTACTCTATAGGCTATAGTCTGACCGTGTCCAGACTGGACAGAAATTGTCACTTGCATACCTGATGTTTAACTCTTTCAAGCAGAGAAAGAAAAAAAAATACAGCATAGTTATTTGTGTACTTGGCACTATACATACACATGTCTATCTCATCATATTACATGTCACCTCAGTATTCCTTTAACCATCCAATCATGTGCATGGAAATTATGATTCTTTTTTCATATTCCCTTACTATTATTGGGCATTTAACTGAGTACAGAAATCTGTTTACAGCATTGCTCCTTAAATAACTTATAACCACATTTTAAGGAACATGGACAAACTATGGAAAAAGGATTTGATTTGATTCACAATATTTTTGTTTTTTAGGCTTGAAAGTAGAAAGTGAATTAGAGTGTGAGTTAGAGGCTGCTTTGACCTACTTACTTTACGAACACTTAAAGAGAAACTGTAACAAGAATTGAACTTCATCCCAATCAGTAGCTGATACCCCCTTTTACATGATAAATCTATTCCTTTTCACAAACGGATCATCAGGGGGCTCTATATGACTGATATTGTGTTGAAACCCCTCCTATAGGAAACTGTGAGCACCATGGTTCTGGCAGTTTCCTGGTTGTGAACCTCATCACATTATGGGAAATAGCTGTTTCCAATTGCCAAAAAAGCAAGCAAAAGCTAATTTCAGTGACATCACCTGCCAGCAGTAAAAATGTCACCATGTGGTAAATGTCAGAATGTAAATCAGGGAGAGGAAAGCTTTTACAATGAGCAACTTCAATAAATACATAAATAAAATCAGCAATGATGTCATAAAAACAAACCAGATCACCAATGATTTACCACAGAAGCCATAATAAACTTTTTAAAGAGCACAGTGCATCTCTTTTTCCACATTTTGTTATGTTACATCCTTATTCCAAAATGGATTATATTATTTTTTTTCCCTTAGAATTCTACACACAACACCCCATAATGACAATGTGTTTACTTGAGGTTTTGGCAAATTTCATAAAAATAAAAAACTGAGAAATCACATGTACATATATATTCACAGCTTTTGTTCAATATTGATGCACCTTTGCTAGCAATTACAGCCTCAATTCTTTTTGAATACAATGACTGGTGGACTCTATGGTGTTCATTTGTGAGCAGTTAAGCGATTGGACAACCTATCTGGATTGACAATTCTACCTATTCCTCTTTGCAGCATTGCTCAAGCTCCATCAGGTTGGATGGGGAGTTGGTAGCAGTTGGTGATTGTAAACTTCATCTTGGTTATACTGAACTGTTGCAAAAGTTGAAGTCGCAGTGGTGATCTTTTTTTTTTATTCAAGTGTTTACAACACAGAGTTTTTAAATAAATATTGTAAAGACCGTTATTCATTTTATAGATAAGGTTCAATGGGGCCAGATGTGATAACCTGTGTTAGTTGTTATGTGCAGGGAGTCAGTGTAGCACTGCCCATAAACTTGTTATCACTACAGCGTTACTGCAGAAATGGGTGTGCTGTTATAATGACGTGCGTTATGCCACGTGTTACCATTGCAACCCTGTAACTCCCGTGATGCTATTGGGTTAACGGGTGGAGCTCCACGGAGGGTAGAAACGGTAAACTTGTCATGTACCTCCTGCTCATGGAAACTATACACAGTTTACTGCATCTACCCCAGTGAATCCTGTGATGGGAAAACACACCACAAAGTACAGGTCCAAGCAACAGGAAATACATATAGGGCTTGATTCACAAAAGCGTGATAACTCAGTTATCGCGCTAAAAGCTTTGCACGTGCAAACTAGGGTGCTAAGTAGTTTGCACCCTAGTTTGCACCCTAGTTTTCACGTGCAAACTAGAGTGCAAACTACTTAGCACCCTAGTTTGCACGTGCAAAGCTTTTAAGCGTGATAACTAATTTATCACCCTTTTGTGAATCAAGCCCATAGCCTCTATTTATGTAAGGCAATTCCATGCTTTGACTATCAGGATTCCAAAGACAAGGGACTTAGTTTCTGGGGGAAGTTGTAGCTGAATAGTCACTTGTCTTGGTGTCTTTGTAAGCCCTGCCAGACGGAGCTGACTGTATACACACCCCTTCTGCCATCAGTCCGGTCCAGAATGCAGGAGCAAGCCTGAACGCTGTGCATGCAGAACTTATGGTAGGTACAGTAATTGCTTGAATAAAAGCTAAATGTTTGTAGCTAATAAGTCCATAAAATGTAAAAAAAAGTTTAAATTTGACAAATGTTCTTTTATGTAATCCTCAATCCAGCAGAAGTTCATGGAGTTATCTTTTAAATATATCTTCAGATATTTATTCTGCTGGAAATTCTTATTGAAATTTGGGGAAGGTCTTTACCAGTGAAGGCACTTTGACCTTTCTGTACATGATTGCAGACAGGGATGAGTTAATCTGTATAGCTCACCATGCCATAGTCAGCATTTCTACTGGGAAAACCACTTTTGGAGAAATTTCCTATTAATGCTTAACCTTTTCACATTTATGTTTGTTAATGAGGCCTTACAGTCTCTGAATAATGGGCAGTATAGGTATGAATTTCTATATGTTTGCATTGAAGTTAGCTGGCCTTATGCTGATATTCACTGTTACACTAGTTGGAAACTCCTCTCCCAGGTGAATTATTAAATCATACTGAAGACTGAGAAGAATGGGTTACCCGCTTAAATGCACTTTATAAGTGCAGGTTTTTAACATAAAAACATTGGTATTTGTCATATAAGTACTATAAAGGTCATACAGATACCGTACAGCATAGGTGCTTACACTGCTGTATGGAACATACCTGACTTTGGATGTAATTCCAGCCTTTGTAAGTAAAAACAGAGTGGGGTTACGCGGCCGCACTCAGTGCACATTTTTGGCCTTGAGGATGGGGAGGATGCCCGAAACAGCTCTAGGCCAGTTTCTTTCGCCATGCTTTGAGATATACGGACTATGGGATTACGGACTATGGACTCTAGCCCTCTATTGGCTTTTTGGACAAGATTATCAGCAGGCGTTTAATGGACTGTGGGGGTCTTTGACTCTTATCTACTGCCAGTAGCCGATTCTTGTCTAAGCACGTGTCACACTTTATGGATGTCTACTTTCAATAAAAAGCAGAGAAGTTTGCATTATAATCGAGTGTGCTGATCGTTGTGGATTCTAGCCCTTGTAAGTAAGGCCTGGTTCACACTGCAAGAGCTTTTTAAGCGCTAGTGATTTGAAAAGCTCTTTCTAATGAAATGCTATGGGTAATTTTTATAAAATCGCTCAAGTGAGAACACACACACATAGCATTACATTAGCAAAGGTGCATCTGGTGTGAAACAGCCCTTAGAAAAAGCTCTTGCAGTGTAAACCAGCCCCGCGTGGACTCTCCTAAATTGATAGGCCAAGATGGAGATGGAGAGGCTGATGATCATTTCATGTCTGTAGCTAACCCTAATAACTATTTTTATTCAGTTATTGGGACAATGCTTGAAAATGACCAAAAAAAATCAGCGAGGCCGATACATTATTTTTCTTTAATTGTTGGCTTTGAAGCTTGTATCTGTAGTTATCAGCATCTGCAAGACCCAGTCATGTTTAAATTGAAGGCATTAGATGAGGGTGCTGAGATGGAACATTTTTGCCTATTCTCAAGACTGAAGAACTCACTATCTCTTTATAGATATTCTGCCTGATTTTGAAGCACACCATAATGTTATTTTTCTAAACGCATAATGTGTCCTGCCAGTTTACAATGCAGTCAGTGCTGGCAGCAGTCATTTGCATTGATTCACATTCCGTAATTTATAACAGGCAGCATTTTCTTTATTCCTGTCAGGTGATCTCTGCAGAATGTTTGTTTACTGAGAGTTCAAAAGCCAATGGAAAATATACCTTGTATCCCAGAATGCTGGGGGGGGGGGATCCTTATATCTGATCGGCCTAGGCTAAGCATTACTGGGAGGGTGGGGTTACATGCAAATATACAGCAATATATTATAATATATTAAGTGTTTCTGATGCTGAAACCAGGAAAAGTACTGTAAAGGTGGGTATCCTGAATAATTTACTGCATTCTACTTTATGTCTCTATAGTGCCTCTTTAAATGCATGCACGGGGAGGTAAATTGTGGCAAAACTCATAGAGACAGGAAAATAAAATAAATGAATGCTTTTGAGAAAAAAATACAAAAGATGCACAGAGGATTGAGATTAACAGCTTTGTACAAGTACATTATTCACTGGACAATGGAAATATCACATTTGATTCTGAATTATGGAGTGTGACAGAGAGATTGAGATTGAATGGCAAGGATGTAAAACAGATATCCATGCACTTAATGACTCTGCAGGAGTAGCCCATTTGTTCTCATTTGGGATGCAAGAAGTCATTGAATGGCTACACCAAGGTAGAAAATGAGACTAATGAGCTGTGGCTTTTTGAAAGGCAAGGAATACAAGCATTATGTAACGTGTAGCTAACATTAAACTTTCAGTCACTCTTCTACTTCCTGTGTTTGCTGGGCAGGGCAGTTTTTAGGCTAAATTTCACCCAGGGGGAGGGTGTAAAAATTGCACACACCCCCATCAGGAAGTAGAGCGTGTATCAGCGGCTATGCAGAGGAGACCAGCGGCAAGTGAGCAGCGATTGGAGCCGGAAGAAGGTGAGTTGCTCAATACCAGGCTTCCCTGCGCTTACTCTGCAGCGGAGGGGGGGGGGAGCATGGAGGGCAGCCACGGGAAGATGAAGGGAGGGAGAAATAGGGCTGCCCTCCCTGCGGCTGAGTCCCGGTGAGGCCGTGGCTCCCCCTTCCATCATGGTGCCCCCCTCCCTCTTCCATCATGGTGCCCCCCTCCCTCTTCCATCATGGTGCCCCCCTCCCTCAGCGCTCAGGGCGGTCGCACAGCTGGCACACTCCTAGAAACGGGGCTGTTGCTGGGACCTGCATAGTTACTAGACACATGCACATATGAATGCCTACTGAAATAATTCCTATACAAAGACCTGCAAAGTTTGCCTTACATATATGCTATGAACAATTTGCATGTAATCATGAATTTTCATTGATATGATTACAATAACCTAAAACTCGAGTGATTACACTTTACTTACTTTACAGGCTTAAGGTTCATACACACGCTATGGTGGTCAAACAGGCCTGTCTCTTTCAAGAATGTGGCATGTGTACAGCCTCCCCAATGTGTCCATGTAGAAGCCTGCCTTTCTTTTACATTTAATGATAACTCTGTGGTTTTTACCATCAAAATTATTCTGAGTAGTTGTTTGCTTTCTGGTCGCATAAAGGTATTTTTTTTAACAAGTTGTGAAAATATGACCTAGGAGAAAATCTGGAGAAAAAGTTAGTTGCACATGTCCCCATGCATCAGACAGCGGACTAAGGCAGTGTTCCCACTTGTTTCAGGCCACGTGCAGTCAGCGGGAGCCGATGGTCCGCCGTGGTCCGGCTGTAGTCTGGGACAGATGCACTCCCCATATACTATATGGTGCACGCATTCTTCTGCTCTGGATTATTGCGGACTGCACAGCAGCACAGTCCAATTACTGCATCCGATCCCGCATATCCATTGCAGCATGACAAGTGTGAACGGCTTCTATTTATAAAAAATTTCCATTCCTCCGCTTAAGTGGGAACTCCACCTAAGTAAAGAAGCAATGCAAACGGACAACTAATATCTGTTAAAGGAAAAAAATAAGATATGTATTACTTATGTTACACCTATTCAGTACTCAATCCAATTAAACTACATTGAGGCCTCCTGTAAATGAGAGAGGTTGTTTGTTACCCTCATTTTGGTGCTCTCTTCAATAACTATTTACCTGCTTTATACTAAGGTAAAATACACAATAAGGAGGAATTTAGATTGAATGCCATGTTTGTACTGAGTATACTCTCAACTTACCAGTTTGTGGTGGAAAATCAGTTAAAGCCCATTTTTTTTCTTTCCTTATCTTAGCTTTCAATGTAGTTGGCAGTGGTTTAAGTTTTTGGGAAGTATGTATTGCTCTCTTTGTCCCCACTGGACCCCATTTCATCTCTTGCAATTTTCATGAACCTTATTAGCTTTAATACAAAAATTCTGCTAACATGCACATTTCCCCTGCACTTTAGTGAAGAGTAAATCCAGCCAATGAAAGTTTCTAGCGGTTGGGTAAGGCCCCGTTCACACTTGCGGTTCTCTGCAAAACGGACCGGATGACCTGACCGGATCCGGACCGGATCCGTATCGGAACCGTACGGTTCTGATCCGGATCCGTTCCGGATCCGGTCAGTTTGCATCAGGTGTTCATCAGGATGCGATCCGGATCCGTTTGGCAAAAGATAGTAGAAAAGGAATAAAAATGTTGGGGTCTGGGAGGTCAGCAGAAGGTGGACCTGTGGAATCAGGCCCTCCGCTGTTTAGCACTCACCTCCACCTCCGACATACTGCCAACATCTCCAGCACGTTTAAAATCACTGCTGCTCCACTCCAAAATGCTTGCCCATGTGTCCCCATCCAAAATCGCCACTTCAATACGCATAGGAAGTGGGGTAGAACATCCGGATTTTTAGCCAGTGTGTTGTGCGCTCTCCGGTTCTCATTGGTTTGTATTGGCCGGATGGTGCAGTCCGGCTCCGCTCCGGATACGGCTGCCGGAGGAGCCGGACCAAAAAATAGCGCATGTTGGGTCTTATGTCGGAGTCCGGATCCGGTCCGGACGAAACGGACGCATGTGAACGGACGCATAGGCTTTCATTGCTATGCCGTGCGTCCGTTCCGTCCGTTCTGCAAGCGGTCCGGCTCCGGCACGGCGATTCCGGACGGCGACCGCTAATGTGAACCGGGCCTAATTGACCAGCTGACAGATGACTGATTAGCATGTGGTGGGTTCGATTAGCTCAGTATCAAGATAGTGGAAATTTGCATGTTTGTAGAACTTATTCATCTGTAGTCATCGGGTATCTATTTAATATGTAAGCATAATATATTATTATTGTTTATTGGATTTACAGTGGCTTGCAAAAGTGTTCATCCCCCTTGTAGTTTTCCACATTTTGGCATATTACATTTATTTGTAGGATATCCAAATTCATACTAATTAAAATTGCAATGTTACTTGTTAATATTAATTAAAATTATACAGGATTAACATATTAAACTATTATTAAAAAGACGGTTGATCATTTCCCAACTCTGTTATTTTACATTGGATTTGCCATGAAAAAATGACCCTATTTGGCACATACAAAATGAGAAATATATTTATGAATTTGTCCTGTTTACCCGCAGTGAAACCTTATTTGTCTCTTAGCCAGAAGTAACTTCTAAGGTTGTGTGTGTTTTAACCCCTTTTGTACCAGCCGTCTCTGGCCCCTTAAGGACCAAAGACTGCTGGTGCCACAAAATGCAGCATATCGACGAATCGCCGCACAGACCCACCATGCTCACCCATCAACGCAGGCCCCTTGTGTCTGCCATCGATATGACGGCAGAGTTCTGTGAGCCGTTCAGGAGCGGATTTCATTGGCTCCTCACCCTGTCATCAATGGGATTGGCTCACTTTGATCACGGAATCTGGAGCCAATGAAATCGGCTCCTGACTGACTCACAGAGCTCTACCGTCATATGGATGGCAGTGGGAGTGAGCTGCCGCGGGGGCCTAGTGGCGGGAGAGGTGAGAACACGTGGTAGTGATGTTGGAATCTACGTCTTGGCAGAAAAAGCAGCCACAAACAGGACATATTCTTCAACTAATGCGGTCCGGAAGTGGTTAAATAGAAAAGCTCTACCAGATGTATAGTATGTTTTATCTTTTTAAACTGCTTCAGCATAACTGGTCAAGTGTGTTTTATTTGTTACAATGCCCATCAAAATATCAGACAACTTTAAGAGCTAGTTCACAGTACTTAGTTGCATTGCAGAACAATTCTGCATGTCAACTCACAGCCCATACAGTTCAACGGGGCTGTTCACAGTACTGCGTTGTAACGGATTGCATTATTCTAACTCGCTGCATGCAGGAATTGTATTAAAGTCTCTAGTGCAGTTCACACTCATTATAACACGTGTTATGCAACTGACCACTGTTAACCTAGCCTCAGGGTATCTAGTTATAGAGAAGACTTTTTGCAGTAAGTATGAATTCATCCACAAAGCCCCTACTGGAAAAGTACTGGGAAATAACATTTTGCCTTCTTTATCCCCTTTGTGACTCAGGCCCTGTTCACGGGGCTCAGTTGTTTTGCAGAATAATTTTGCATGTCATCTCTCTGCCCATATAATTCTATGGGCCCGATCAGGGTATTAGGTTGTAACTGATTGTATTATTCGCTGCAAGTAAGCTTTGTACTATGCCATGTGTCCAGTCTCCATTGCAGTTCACAGTCATTATAATGCTTGTGTTATGCAACTAACCACTGTGAACCTTGCCTAAAGGTTTTTCATAACTTGACAACGAGAACAAATTTAGTAATTTTGCAGTATTTACATTTAACAATGAATATTTGTTTAGCTGGCATACACTGCTTTGTGTATTTTTTAAATGCAAAAGCTTTACTTTTTTTTTGAATGGTAGGGGGTCAAGACTAGTGGTCTGATATGAAAAAGTGTGCTTTATTGTATGCTTAATAAACCTGTAAAGATTAGGAGAAAAGCAACGTCTTAAATTCATCCCTACAAAGTTGTGTCAACTGTACATACAAGTTTAAACATACAGTATACCAATTTCTGGGATAATAGGTGTTCTGCATAATATGGATTACTTATACTGTACCCAAACTGTCCCCAAATTCGCATGAATATATATTTTCAGTGTCCACCATGTTTACAAAAATCACTATAAATACTGCTTAACCACTTTACCCCCGCGCGTACGTATTTCTCCGCCCCTTTTTCCATCCTTTAAAAACCAGGGACGGAGAAACACGTACTTTCCGCGTTCCCGACGCTGTCCGCGCTCCCGCTCGTAAACACGCCGCCCGCCGCTAGTAAAACCGCCGCCGCCCGCTCGCCCGGAGATCAATGAACGGGAAAATCCATTCCCGTTCGTTGATCTAAGCCCCACAATGACCCGCTGCTCTCCTATGGGCAGCGCGATCATTGTGAGAAGAAACTCACGTGTCCAGCCTCCTTATTCTTCCTCCAAGCTTCCGGAAGGAGGCTTGGAGGTCGCAATAAAGCAAAAAGTTACTGTGGCCATCTTGTGGCCAAATAGTAAACTACACCCTACACATTTTTCACATACAAATAAATGACTTTTACACAAAAAATTAACGCATTACCTCCCACACTCCCCATTTTTTTTTTTTTTGTAATTAAAAAAAAATTTAAAAATTTACAATTAAAAAAAATACATAATTAGTTACCTTAGGGACTGAACTTTTTAAATATTTAAGTCAAGAGGGTATAACACTGTTACTTTATAAACTTTGGGGTTGTAATTAGGGATGGACGCAAAACTGAAAAAAATGCACCTTTATTTCCAAATGAAATATTGGCGCCAAACATTACATAGTTACATAGTTACTTTGGTTGAAAAAAGACATACGTCCATCGAGTTCAACCAGTACAAAGTACAACTCCAGCCTGCTCCCTCACATATCCCTGTTGATCATAAAATCCCTGGATTAACATCATTGGCATTACCTAGTAATTGTAGCCATGGATGTCATTCAACGCAAGGAAAGCATCTAAGCCCCCTTTAAATGCAGGTATAGAGTTTGCCATAACGACTTCCTGTGGCAATGCATTCCACATCTTAATCACTCTTACTGTAAAGAACCCTTTCCTAAATAAATGGCTAAAACGTTTTTCCTCCATGCGCAGATCATGTCCTCTAGTCCTTTGAGAAGGCCTAGGGACAAAAAGCTCATCCGCCAAGCTATTATATTGCCCTCTGATGTATTTATACATGTTAATTAGATCTCCTCTAAGGCGTCTTTTCTCTAGACTAAATAAACCCAGTTTATCTAACCTTTCTTGGTAAGTGAGACCTTCCATCCCACGTATCAATTTTGTTGCTCGTCTCTGCACCTGCTCTAAAACTGCAATATCTTTTTTGTAATGTGGTGCCCAGAACTGAATTCCATATTCCAGATGTGGCCTTACTAGAGAGTTAAACAGGGGCAATATTATGCTAGCATCTCGAGTTTTTATTTCCCTTTTAATGCATCCCAAAATTTTGTTAGCTTTAGCTGCAGCGGCTTGGCATTGAGTACGATTATTTAACTTGTTGTCGATGAGTACTCCTAAGTCCTTCTCCAAGTTTGATGTCCCCAACTGTATCCCATTTATTTTGTATGGTGTTAGACCATTGGTACGACCAAAATGCATGACTTTACATTTGTCAACATTGAATTTCATCTGCCATGTATGTGCCCATATAGCCATCCTATCCAGATCCTGTTGCAATATAACACTATCTTCCTTAGAGTTGATGATTCTGCACAATTTTGTATCATCTGCAAAAATAGCAACATTGCTCACTACTGTATCCACTAGGTCATTAATAAATAAATTGAAGAGCACTGGACCCAGTACAGACCCCTGTGGGACCCCACTGCTAACAGTCTCCCATTTTGAGTATGATCCATTGACCACAACTCTTTGTTTTCTGTCCATTAGCCAGTTCCCTATCCAAGCACACAGACTCTTCCCCAGTCCTTGCATCCTCATCTTTTGCACCAGACTTTTGTGGGGAACAGTGTCGAATGCCTTAGCAAAGTCTAAGTATATCACATCTACAGCATTCCCAATATCCATATTAGCATTCACTACCTCATAAAAGCTGAGCATGTTAGTCAAACAGGAC